>NW_017259243.1:45933-54243 GCF_001594045.1 Atta colombica | reverse complement strand
AGATTTAAAAATTTTATATATAATATTATATGTTTCTCAAAAATTAAATAAAAACTATAAGTATGAATAAAAAGAATCCAATATACTAAAAATTTATTATAGTGCTATAGTTTGAATACTAAATAAATCACAAGTAAATAAATATGTGAAGTACATTTGAAAAAAACAGATAAACAATTTGCGTCTTTGAAATATAAATATAGAAACTTTAGCAAGTTATTTTTTAACCCACAGGTTGGACCTCATAATTTATATATCTATTAAATTTATTATATATCCTCGTATATCTATTAGTTCGCAACATATTTAAGAAACATTTTATATAATAAAAACATAAATACATTTCGAAAGTTTTCAAAGGAGGGAACAACTTGTACTTTTTCGCGACCAACTGTTCGAAGATCATCTTATTTCTATAATTTTTTATGTATTTTTCATAGAAACTGAAAATTATCAAAATTGTCAAATTAAATGATGACACTACACTAAAAAAAATTAATACATTAAAATAAAAAACAAAATCCTTATTCACATTGTTACGAAATTGCTGTCAGATATGCTTCAATTATTTAAAAATTAATTCAGAATTGTTGGTTTATAATCTTAAATTAGTGTTTAAATGATTGAAGTATAACTGACAGTGATTTCGTAATATGAAAAAGGATTTTATTAACTTTATTTTACACAATGTACCAATTTTTCCTTGAGTAATATCATTATTATAATAATTTTTGATTTCCAAAGAAAGTAGTAAAGAAAAATAGTAAGAAAATGTAGAAATAAAACAATCCCCGAATGGTCACAAAAAATTATATTCTCTCTCTCTAAAACTTGTAGAGTGAATTGTCATTTTAAAGAGTGAAATCTCACTCTTAAAGATTGAAAACTGAGCCACTCTTTTTCAGACAAGCTTAATTTTCACTCTTTAAAGTAATCCACTCCAAAAAATTTTTGGTTGAAAGAAAACAGTGTTGAAAAAAAAACATAAAATTTTTGTTTAACAATCAATTGCGTTCAATTTATAATCTAAAATAATTTATATTATCATGTTAAATGACACTGTTTATGCAATAACTGATTATGCTGATGAGTTTTAACTCCGGTGAGTATCATCCTGTTCGATATTCTAATGAATGAAGTTACTGAATTCGCCTAAAGTGATGACAGTTCGGTAAAACATGAGATGAATCCATGAAAATCATAGATTTATCTTTGGGGAATCTATCAGGAAATCATGCATTTAACTTTCATGAAATATAGATTTATCTTTCATGAAATCATAGATTTATCCTTCATGATTTATCAAACAGTACTATATAAATTCAAACTTATCCCAAACATACACGCAAAATCTATCATAATATTGGTTGATGTGCAAATTTTCTATAGTTTAAAAACAGAAACTTTTTGCATGTTTCTTTCAGATTTCCATTGGCAATCCATAAATTCATCCGAATAAAATTTATTGATAAAACGGATTGATTGTTAAGCGAATTTAAGTCTCTAATAATCGAAAAAAAAACTCACGCTCCAATAAACTTTTACCGCGTGAGATAAAATCATTAAAAGAATATCTGTCCATATATCTATACTAACAACAACAATTCCTTCAACCAGAAGTTTTAACGAGAGCGTTACAGCTACCTATCTGTATTACTATGGGACGTACTATAGTCGTCCATTGTACAAGATACAAAAGATATAAAAAAAAAATACGAGTTAAGTTTTCTAACAAGCAAAAAAATGTTAGTATAATATCTTTTTTTAAATTTAGTCTAATAAATCTATTAATAGCAAATTCTCTCTTTGTTCTCATGCCTATGTCTCAAAAAAATCTCACGCACCTCCTCCGCGATCATAATAGAAAAGATCCTGAATAAATATTACTGTTTATCGCTATATGTATATATATTTATAAAGCAAAACTTATTTTATATTATTTACCTCCATTCCAAAAATTGAAATATGTTTCCTAATTAAATAAAACTTGCTACATACTGTATTAACTGCTGTGTAATCTTAATAACACGTACAATACAAGTACGCATAGATATATAAAATACATATATAAAATATATATAAAACATACACATATAAAAATTAAATATAGACATTTCGCGACTTGAAAACGTAATATTCGATATTTGCCAAAGAATTGAAATTATAAAAAAGAATGACATCTATAAAGACATATAAATGCAAGAGTAGTTGTAAGTAAATACTACAGTAAGTAAATACTACGGTAGTACTATAATTTATGAGTGTTTTAATTTCATTAACTGGAGAGAGAATACAAACAAGATAAAAGATGACAATCGTTGCCGCGCTGTATCAAAAATTGAAAATTAAAGAGAAACAGGAACTGATGAGAATAGGAACTATAGTTGACATCAATATATGTATGCGTGTAAATTTTCATCAAATTATTATAATTATAATTATAATTATAAATGTGCATTATACTTCGAAACAAGTTGGATCATAATTCTATTTTGCAGTTAAGTTGTTTCACATAATATTTACACTCTTTTCACTGCAATTTTTTTTAAATATTAAATTTAAAACTATATTTAACCAAAGTATAAAAACACTTTAGAAAAATAATTTAATGACAATCTCCGTAATTACTACTTATTCTCTTTCTGTTACGACACACAGCTACAATGACTGTAACTAATTATTTTTTAAATATAGACTTGTATGAAATATGATAAAATCTCAATTGCACTTGCATATTTACATAAAACTTTTCTCTTTTGATGTGCTTATCTATAATGTGTGTAATTAATTTAAATTTTCTAATTATTTTAACTAACAGAGAGTAAACTAGATATTTCAAATTATTCATCAACATCGCGTCGTTTGAAATTGCTCTGAAGTAAATTAGAGTAGTATTTTCGTCAAGCTCAATTCAGCAACAACGCTTGCCGAATCAATCGAGTACGCAATTACGACATAATCAAATAAAATAAACTAACTATAATTCTCCCCTAATTGCGTAAAAAGTTCGTTCCAAAAAGTTGACAGTATAGAAAAGCGTGATGGTAGTAAAGAATTGTCATTTTCATCTGGATTGAAAGGTTGTGCAAAGGTGACTGTCGAAGCTTGCAGAACGAGAGAGAGAGAGGGGGGGGGGGGGGGGGAGTGGAGAGGCTGGGAATCGGCAACGCTACTGCAGGGCGCCGGCGTCATGAGGATAGAGACGCATTGCGGGCCACGACGATCACCATCGCGCGCGAAGGCGATGGAAGGTGATGCGCGAAGACGCGTCGAGACTTGGAAAAGGTTCTCTGAGGAACCAATCACGGTGATAATGTCAAAATGGAAATGGAAACCGCCTTTCTTTGCCAATACAAATCTCGCGCGAAAGGTGTCGTGCATCTGTGCCGCAATTTTTTAATATTATCTAGTTTCCCGGAATCCTGACAGAAAGCGCGAACAAAGTTATCTTTGGTGAAATTTCAAATCAATCTTGCTTGGCAATAAAGCTCCAATGGTTCGAGCTAATGGATTTAGTAAATAAGGAATTCTCCCATGAATTAAGCTCGACAAGCGTAAATAATTAATGAAATATAGTTCGTCACTTAATTAAATTTTCTCCATTAAAATTCTAATTTAATCAGGAATTTTAGCTACTAAGATACAATGCAAATGAAAATTTCGAAAGAGAAATTGTAAGAAATAAATCGTCCATGTGTTTATTATGAATTTTATTATATATCTCACAAAAAACTAATACTATAATGTATCCATTTTTTATCAATTTTGGAAATTTAATTTTTTTATATTTAAAGATCAAAAATCGTATTGTTGCTCTTAAAGTCGGAATTGTAATGCAATTTTTATAAACGTTGAAACTGATCTTTCTGAAAAAATACTATATATGTATATATATTTCTATATATATATTTCTTATAAAATATTTTATAAAAAATATTATTTTTCAAAAAATCTTTAAATGCGTGATCCAATTTTAAAAAATTATAGAATTTCTATCTCTCGTTTTTCATATTTTTTGTTGTAGTTTTAATAATTCGCTTGAAATAAAAAATTAATTCTGAATCTAACAATTTCAAAGTACTATTACAACTTTAAAATCATTAAGAAATATAAAAAATATTTTTTTTACTTTTATAAAATATTATTTTATAAAATATTCAAAATTCATTAAAATCGAAAAGATAATTTCAATTATTTTTTTACTAAAATACTTATTATTTGACGAAGTTACATAGAATCCGTTTTAACCTGATCAGTTTCAAATAGATAAATACTGTTTCATTACTGCATTTTTTACCGTCATCTAATGCTGAGATAATTTCCAGTAACGAATCTCCTTGTAAAAAGAAGACAATTTTCTTTTCGTTACATTAGTGGCGAGCAAAATTGTTCATCCAAGAAAAATGCCTGTTGCTGAGTAGATTTGTAACTCTCTTGGCGTCGCAAGCGGCGAAATGGATTACAGCCAGTTGCGAAAAATCGCAACAGAGATATTTTATCCGATAGAAATTGCTGTTCGGTCTAATAATGGCGCGTATACCAGCTGAAGCAATTGGAACTTGCGTTTTGAACATGAGATAAATTCGTATGTAGCGCAATGGTCCACACAACGACGCCACGAATCCCCGAACGCATTTCATTTTAGTAGTACCTTAGATACCAATTTCGCGATCTGGTGCAGACATATTTTTCAATGTTATATAGTTCACGCGGAATTTCCAAGGTATTCCAAGGTAAGTTCAAGTTGATCAGTAAAACAAGGATTAATTTCACGATGATGGATTTACTAGGAGAAAATTTACCGAATCTCGCAATATCTATTTTCGTTGTATAATTATCGTTACACTATTCATGATATTGAGAGAGTTTTTGCAATACCGTTTATCTAGATTCGTGTTTAACGCTAAGATCATGTTATCTTCTTATAACAACTAATTAAGAAAAGGATAACGTGATTTTAGCGTTCGCCATATCTGAATTCACGTTATTACAAAAATTCCCTGTTAATACTGCCGTTTAATTTACGGAAATCATTAGCTTTTATTCGATTTCTCTTATCGATTTTACTAAAATTATCGCATATAAGATTGCTTTAGACTTTAAATAAGAAGACGTTAAAAACAAATTATATTTGAAATTCGATTATAAAAATGTTCAATTTATCAAATTTGATTCAAGTCACCTGATTCTTACGCATTAGAGAATTTTTCATTCTTTTCATCTTGGAAATGGAAAATAAAGTGACCCATTGTTGTCGCTATAATATTACAAATTAATTAACATAACATTGACATGTAAAAATATACAAAAAACTATTTCTAAACAATTGGTTTTCTTATTATTTACTTATCTACTTGTTTTCATGATATTTAGCAGATTATTAAAATAGAATCCATGGTTTGAAGCAAAAATACCAAAAAATTTCAATCAATGTGTATACATTCAGTCTAGATATGTTCTACTTCTCTTTCTTTGGTTATAAACGTTTCCTCTCTTTGATTATAAACAAAACATTAAGATAAAAATATAGATTAATGTACAAAGTGTTAGAAAGTACGTACAGAGTTACTATGCATAAAATAAAAGGAAATTAATATCCATATCTCTTGATAGTTATAGAAAACAAATACTTACCTTACGAAATATTACATCATAATTATAACATTCTGCATTTTGCATTACTGACAACAACAGAATGAACAAACTGAGCAATAAACTGATGCAATTGAGTCGGACAGCACAATTTACTAGTGCTATCTTGAATTCACGGTGTAATGAACTAAAATAAATAAAACTAAGAAATAAAATAATCGAACTCTATATGGCTTGCACTATAAAAAAGCATGTAAAATTACATAAATAATATGAGTAAAAATTATACTACAATATTTATAGTGGAAATATTAAAAATTGTGTGTTTTTATGAACATTAAAAGTTTTCCTCTCATGATGTAATAAATGTATTACATCTCTTATAATAGACGGAAAATTATATACAATAATAATAGTATATTTTATAATTTCTGTCTAAATTTTTATAATATTATGTAATACAACATGTAATGTGTGGTAATATATCATACATTATATTTAGGTATATTTTTATGTTCTATATACAGTTTAAGAAAAACTATATATAATTTGTTGGCGAATTATACATAAATATTTCTATAAACGTAACTTTAATTGTAAATTTATTTTTGCAAATTATTTATCATAAAAAAGAATAATTTTATTTGTAGGTTGTGACTTTACATTACGTGTATATATAAATATACATCTATAATATAATAGTAGGCTCCAAAATTACGTATAATAATTATTGTAATTTTAATAATTGTAATATAATTTTTTTGCGGTGTTATGTTCAATATGCCCTACTTATAAATAGGCCATATAGGATCCGGTTATATCTATCTTTATTTTGCGAATTTATATATATAACCGCATACAGAACAAATACAAATATTTTTATCAATTGCGATAAATAGATAGACAAATAACGCGATTGTTTTGTATGTGTGAACAGATACGGAATTACAACGAATTTATCAGTACGAATTGAAATCTATTGATATCTACAATCAATAGCTACAGTTATCAAATACTTATATTTATAGTATAGTCATTGTATTCCATGACTATATCTCGCAAACATAGAAGCACTCTTGTTTATGCATTTAGCAGATCGCTAGTATGGATCTATACAGTAACCGTATTTTTTTTCGAATTTATTTTACAAAATCGACACATTGTCGAATAAATGAAATCATATTCTGTACAAGAAGAAACATACAGCTTTAGAAAAGCGTTAAAACGGCGTAACTCAATAACTTCGATCGTTAAAAATTCAACTTGATCAATTCGGAAAAATGTAGATATCTAATTCAAAACTCGCAAAAATCGCTAATAATTGCCGATATATAATCTGCAAGTATAAAGTGATGCGTACATATTTGTGTAAATTGATCACAATTCATCCGAACAAAACGATAATTCAGATAATTCGGAAAAAACAAATGGCAAATTTGCTAAGAATAGTAAATATGTTTTATCGTGTCCCTGGATGAGTAATTCTTTTCCAAATCGATAAGATTGTACCTGCAGCATCAAATGGCGCACGTGCCAAGTTTTTTCTCCCGATATCCGCGATCCGGAAAAACATGTACATATATCTTACCAGAATGCGCAGCGGCAGAGAGAGAGAGAGAGAGAGAGAGAGAGAGAGAGAGAGAGAGAGAAAGAGAGAGAAAGAAAGATAATGGAGGAAATTGAAGTGGAACTTTCAGATTAAAACTTCGGACCTCGAAAATTAACGCATCGCATCAAGAAAATAATTAAGGCAAACCGTATATCGCGATAATCGTTCCTAAACGAGATCAAAAGAGAAGAGATTATTTGTACTAAGCAGAATACCTTAAGAAACAATGGAAGACAATTTTTTTCTTTAAACCAACATAGTTTTGAAAACAAAAGACTTTAAGATGAAAACGTTTAGAAACGATCTTAAGATTAGGGATAAGGACTTTGATCAAACTTCAATTTAATTCAATCAACAGAATCAGTTATATAAAATTTCATTTATAACATTATTTAATATTCTATAATAGATATTATTTAATATTATATTTCAATATAATTTTTCTAATTTTTTTTCATAGACACAAAATTTATAATTCCATTTTAATAAAGCAATATAGATATCAGTTGCCAAATTAATTGATGATTAAGTTAATTGGACTTTTTTATCAAAATCACTCTTTAATTTTGATCAAAGAAAGCGATCATTTCATGCTCATGGCACCATCTACCAATTCATGACAAACGATCGCAAGCATAACCGTCGGTGCGATGTTATGAACGACGAACTTATTCAATTGCAGCTACCTGCATTATCCACTATCCGTAACAATTTTACTAAAGTCCGCTGTAGAGACATCGCGAAGTTTGAATATCGATCACGATCTTCCTTTTTAGCACGACTTCTTTTAACACGTTTTTTTTTTAATAAACACGAAGAATAAAAATAGTTTATTTATTCAAATAGCATAACTACAACTTATCGAGTTTACTCTGAAAACTTAATTTTCATTCCTACCTTATCTTTCAATAAAATGTTCAAACATTGGATTAAACGTAATATTAGTATAATTTTAAGTTATCTTATCATGACTATGAAATTGTCATTGCTTTGAGATCGTTGAAGTCACGTGCACATTTACTTCATGATTTGATGTTATCGCAGTAGACTTAGAAAACAGTCAAAGTCTAATAAAATAGTCAATATAACAAAAAGCTTTCAATAGTAAA
>NW_017259243.1:37040-45833 GCF_001594045.1 Atta colombica | reverse complement strand
AATTGTATAACAAAAAATTATATATGTATATAAATTATTAAATAAATATTACAGTCTTATAAAAATGTACTCTGATAATTTTGATTATTTTCCAGAAGTGGTTTTTTTGTCTGATGTGCTATTGTATAGAGATTCGAAACTTTTGGTGCGCCCTACTATAATTATTTAATAGGGTATATAAGTAGAGAGAATTAAACAGAGGAAAGAGAGACTAATCTTACTTATACTCTCTTCTTTTGCATTGAAAGCGAAACCTATTTAACAAAGTTTATTTCTTTTACTGCAATCTGTTTTATATTTGTTTTTAAAATAAATAGTTTAGCACGAAAATAAACGCAATCAAAAAATGGAAGTATAAAAAAATTGATTTTAGTGAAGTACGGTTACTTTTATTTTATTATATTATTTTAATTTTTTTTATTTTTCTCTTACAGAGCGCATAGGTACTTCTTTAGGTGTGCCATTGAAAATATATCTTCGCGTGCTAATAGTAGCACGCATGCCACGATATCTTTGCATTAAATCTTGCAATATATAATGTAGTGAAAAAATATTAACATACAACATCGCATAATATTATAAAATTATATATAACGAAAAATAAAATAAATAGTTACATCCAAAAAAATCCATATAAAGTATCTCGTAAAATTTATGCAAAATATTAATTTTTCATTAAAATCTTTGCAATATATAAATACTAACGTTCTACAAACGTGTATTATAAAATTTAAGTGTATTATAAAATTTAAAAATTAATCATTTAAAATAATATAACATTTTAACATAATATTTAATATCATTAAATACAAAAAAATAATTGAACTATTAATAACTGAAAAATCAATGATATATTTAATATTTTTACTTGAAGTTTAAATATTTTAACTTCATTCACTTTTTAAAATATTTTAACTTTATTCATTTTTAGAAATGAATCATAGAATTTTATCATCATTATTCATAAATAAATAAAATAATGTGTAAATAAGATATTTAAAAAATTAATAAAGAAATTTACTAGCAGTAATTAATTATTAGCTTCACATGTTGATCGATTTTAAACCTAATTAAATTTTCTCCTCGTTCCCTTACAATTCAAGTTCGTAAGAAGACCTCGGGGAGAGATTAAACCAGGATTGAAATTACCGAAAGTGGGCGAAATCGTCTGTAAAACATTCGCTAATGAGTAAATGCATTTCTTGAACGTTTCTTTCAAAGAAGATAATATCATCTATCAAAGAGTTACAAAGATTTTATAATTAACTTTGATTTAAGCAACTGATTATTAAATATATCTATTATATTGGGTTGTCCGGAAAATTCGTGCCGATGTTGAAGAAAAATTGAAACGCAGAAAATTTAAATTTTAGTATATTAAATTATATAGGTTAGTCGACACGAACTTTCCGGACAACCCAATAATTATTTGTTAGTGATACAATATTTGAAAAAACAAATGTATTATGCACAATAAATTTTAAAAGGGTAGACTATAAAAAGTAAATCTTTTATATTCTAGACATTTATGTATTAATTTAAAAGTGTTTACTTCATGTAAAAATATCGGAGTAACTGGAAGGGTCCGATAGACCCTACTTTCTCGTTCGAGTTATAAAAATAGATTATACGCATAAGGGCATATTAATATTATAGGTACATATATATAATATTTATATGACAATCACGCGCGCGCGCAATTATAAAAAAAAGTATTAATTCGTCTTTCTTGTTACAAACTTTAAGTTAAACTTTATGTTAAATTCAGATAAAGATTATATATAAGTCATAATATACAAAATCTTTCTTATATTGAAAATATTTATTAATTCTCATCTAAATACCAGAACTATTTCAAACTTATAATAAACATACCTAAGAAAAAATATATTTATCTTTTTACATAATAGACAAAAAAATATTCTATGCCTCAGATTCATTGAAACAGAAATACATGTAATTTATTTGCTCTTAATTTATACTTTTTTTCTTTTTTAATAATACATTAATTTCGAAAAGGAATTTTTACAAATGCAATATAAAATTTCAATTTCACTCTTTTTTAAGAACATGTGAATGCTAAATTCAACTATATAAATTCAACTCTAAATATATGGACGCAGCATCCGCCAGTTGAATCAAGAGAATTGAAATATGCAAAGGAGCTACGTTTGCAAGTCTCGCGTATACCACAATTATTGATGTTTATCGACAAAATGTTACCACGTAAGTCACTTCGCGTGCATGGCACGACATAAATCTAATATAATATACACGTTTCGCACATGCAAAGGCGAGGATACGTAGCCATGCAGTGGATGGATGTTTGCGAGTATGAAAGATGTCAAAAGTCAAATACTCGGTTTATTCTCGTCTATATATAAATAATTTGAAACAGATTAATTTTTGCGATAATTTCCAGAAGTGCGAAAAGCATAAAACGTGAAATAAATTAACGTACATTAATTATCACGGTGATAACTTCCTTGATCTATCATCATTTACGCAAGATTCTTTAACCTCCATTTAACTTAATTATACTACATTTTTAATATGCAGCCTATACTGTACACTCTCTGTATTACATTACAAATCAGTTTCCGTGCGTCATCAGGTGAACCGGAAATTGTGAAGTCATCACTTAATCATGGTCAACTTGACAATTCGTTAGTACGCAATAAGAATAGGTCGAATAAAAAATCTGAAAATGATCGATGTAATTACTTTGTTGCAGTTAAGTAAGACTCGAGAATTAATCGAAAAAACATAATATCAATTTCTTTAAATAAAAATTGTAAGAAAAGTTATGTACTAATATCTGGCATATAATGTCATTAAAATTAAATACTAGTTACGATCGTTAATCATGTGTCATTATATAGTCATCAATTATCTGTGTGAATCGTAGATAATACATACGCTCGCTAATAGAAATATTTTGTGCAACTTTGATTAACGAATTTCTTTTCAGACATCGAAATGCCCTGTGAGTTTCTAAAATAAATTGACATTTTCCCGCGCGTGTAATTATAGCATACGACGTCTATTTACGGCGTAGAATAGAATCGTGGAAGTGTCGATTGAATGAAAAGAGTCAGTGAACACCAAATAAACTTTTTTATATTGAATAAATCTTGAAATTGCAGGACGACAGGAAATTAAGAATTAAAACTGTTTCGATCTTTCACGTTCTATTATAGAGAAAATGTTGTTTTGTGAATAGTGGAATACGACAATGATTTAATGAAACATTTATAAAAGAGAGGTATTATTGGGAAAGTTAATAAATAATTTTAGTATCCATAGATCTGCAGATGATCCGAAAAAGATGAAAATAAATGTTACAAATTTTCATTTTATATTATACTTTTAATAACTTCTGACTAGAAATATCAAAAAAATATCTAATAATTTTTTTACTATTAACGCTATAAAATATTTACATTTTAATAATATTATGAATCTCATATTTAACTTCTTCAATTATTAACAAAAATATATATATTAATTAATAAAAATACTTTTAATTGTGATCTCGTTTGTTCAATATGTTTTGCAATTTATTTGTCTTAATAAAAAATTCTAATAAGAGCAAAATAAAATAATTCATATAGTTGTCATAAAACAAAAAAACGTTATGTGTGACAACCAGTTATTATTATATTTTCCTTACTGTTTGACTCGTTTGCTATTCTAATTATCAAGATAATGTTCAAGGAAGAACTTTTAATATTTTGCTCTAACGTAGGCAAGGAAGAAGATGTTTAATAATACCTTCAAGATTAGAGATTAGACGTCGCTACATTGAATGAAGTTAAGTTACGATATCCGACCCCGACCCTTATATAGTCCTTAATTAATAGTCAACATAGCTACGTTGGCGGGTGTTGCTCTCGTTTGCTGAATGGCTCTGGTCAATATAGTCTTAAAGCGCGAACTGCCATCGTGTTTTCCATCATTTACCACACGATATGATGTTCAAACAAATCGGACGTATATAGCTATTTTTATGATTCGCGTTTGAAATAAACTTGGATATAAAAACGGCTCATAGCTTTGTTTGCAATTAACAATCAACAGTTCCAGATTATCAAATTAAGTATAAACTATATGTAATTAGACTGATTACATGTAATTAGACTGATATGTAAACTTTGACGTAAAACATGTAAAACTATGTCACTGCAATCTCAATAAACTCTAAGTCGCTTTTCCGATAATTCTCTTTTCGCAAATACGCTAATTGCAGTTCTCCAATTCAGATCGTTATGTTAAATTATAAACTAACGCAATTTTCGCATATTATTCGACATCGTTATAAAAACTGAGATTTAAAAGCGGGAATTGAGATTTAAGCGGGAGATTCAAGGACTTTTCAGCAATCGAAATTAAATTTCTACAAAAAATATTTATTATATTAGGTGTAGTAAAAAGAAATCCATTATTTTTCCATTCAATTTCATGCAAAAATAATGGATTTCTTTTTACTACACCTAATACTAAGAGAAAAAAAGCTTTTTGCGATTATTTTTATTCTGAATTATTTAGTTACATACAACACTGCAACTACAGTGATAAAAAAAGTTAAGGTTTCGTGAGATTGCATCGTTAAATTACGACTGGAGATTAGACGGAAGGCGCGCACATTTGGCCTTTTTCACTGAATCGTAAACCTTTTCTACATGGCTTATTATCGACTATGCACGCGGAAACGAGAGTTAACATCAGGCCGCGGTAATCGCGCGTGACAGACGACTCGAGTCCCGTTTTTACATAACTACCACATGGAGAATTAAGGCCGTCTAAATTGGAACGATCTTCGCCAACGATTCCGAATGGAACATTTGCTGAGATTTACGGCGGAATTAATCCGAATAACACACTCTGATATTTGCCAAGTCAAGGTACGTCGATAGTTAACTGGAGTATTTTTTTACATCGTTCCATTAAAATATTAATACGATCCACCGGCTAATATATACAGTATTTATTATTCCATATAATACAACTGTGTATTCTTAAATGATCAGAAAAATAGAAATGTATTTTATTTCGCGCAATTTATATCTATTTCTATCAATGCAGGTTTAAAGTTTTTAATTTCAGTTTAAATTCTTTTATGTTTTTTCTAGTTCTAAAAATTAGAAAAAGATAAAAAATAAATTAAATCAAGATGAAAGTTAGTCTATAATGCACTGATATAAACGGGTTACACGAATTTTTAATCATTCAAGAAATAAACATGTTTATTGGTATAGAAATGAACATTAATGAAACACGAATTAAATCGAGCGAAATAGATTACATTTTCACTTTGATATTTTATTCGAGACAAATCCGATGAAAACAGATTCTGCGTGCAACGTAGATATAATTATGACAACTAAAGTACATACAGATATAAATAAAAATTGTATGTAACATTACAACTGTATGCATCGAAAACCTTGGTAAATGTACACGTCGAATTCAAGAAACTCGCTCGTTTGTCGTCTCTATTCAACAAAATCGAACCGATATCTTCTCGCAGTGTGCTTCTGCGATTTTCGAGAAATTGCGCCTTAGAAAAAGATTTCGCAAAGAGATATAGATCAAAAGGAAACTCAGAAAATAAGAAGAAATCCAGACAATATCACGAGTATCAGCTCGTCCTATATCGTCTTCCGTGTAATATTATTCATCGCTTATCAGCGAGACGTCCCGGATATTTTGTCGTGCAGATACATTTCGAGATATCTCGATACTTACTGCAGGGGCATTCCCCGATAATCTGACTTTTAATCAATGGCACGCAAGACAGGAAAAAGTTTTTCCTGCACGCTTGAATTTACACGATCTGTCTAAAGCCGAGTGGGAATCGCCGCTCGAGATCAAAATTTTTCGATACGACGGTCACTTAGCGCGGTCCTTCGTTCTTCGCGCGCGATAAACGCAAACGAGAAATGAAGTTTTTTTTTCCCCTTTCTCTTTTTTTTTTCTTCTATCGCCCGCGCCATTAGCCTTAGCTCTAAACACGTAAAGGTTTCAACACACAGCGCGCGTTCCGTAATGGATCAATAGCGGTGAACACAGCGGCCTGATGGGCTGAATATAGATACACGGAAGAAGTACAAGGTGAAGTATTATCATTTGTCGTCCCTACACCCTCTTTTCATGGCACCGTGCCCCGCCGATACGCAAACATGCCCGTAATTTATATCTTTAGAATAGTGTCGCCGGCGAGATTATCGCTTTGTGTAAGCATATTCGTTCCCGTAATTCTTACCTCGCCTATCATAGGTTAATAAGGAATTTTAAGTAACACGTCAAGCTTCTTTCCACATACGAAAATTTGTAATAAGTTGTAATAACGAATTACATCGAATAGTGTCTTTCGTGAATTATTGTGCTCATTTTAATTATCGAGTGATCATTCAAGATAGATTCAATTTAAGAATTTTTTTCTCAGATGGATCAATAATCATTAATTTAATCAGAATTTACTGAAATCTTGTTAAAAAATTCTCTGATAATTCCCGGATTTTTAAAATACGAGATAACAATAGAGAATTTTTTATACATGTATGTAAAAATAGTATGAACTACTCTATTCTGCTGAGTGTTGTTTTCTACTATCACCTATTTTTTTATTTTTTTATTTTTTAATAAATAAAAACTCGCAAGACTCACATAAAAATGTATGTGAATATACGAATGTGCACTTAATGCTTGTTAACATTTCATATTATCCAAAAAAAAAAAATCAAAATCAAAGAAATAGATAAAATTTAAATTTAAAAGTAAAATATTTCAAAAATGTTCCTGAGTTTCAGTAAAATCTCATAAAAATCCCTGATTTTCAAGAGTAAAAGAAATGGGTCCTTCAAAATTCTAGATTTTGCAAGTTTTTCCCGGTAATAAACACTTTATTAATTTTAAAAAATTTTTAAAAGCTGAAGATTAAAAAGGCACGGCAAGTTAATTCTCGAATACGTTGTGAGAATTATATTAATTATAATGCGCCTTTAATTTAATTAAAAATTTAATTAAATTTAATTTAATTAAAAATATCAGCGCGTGTACTTGCAGCTTATAAAAAAAATTATTCTTGTTAAACAATAGAATAACTATGATTTTGAGAAATAATGATAGTACCAATTCATTTTTCTTATTCATTTACAAATTGATAAAAAATAACGCGTAGTAAAGCATATTTTATACATCTATTAGACCCACCCAGATCACTCTGGTAGCATTACTACTTACTTTGCATTATTGCACATTATGCGATTAGAAAATTTGCTTACACATACGTTCAACACGGAATTAAGCAATCAGATAAAAATAGACATGCACGTTGCATTCTAATAAGATTCATTCAGAGAGTATAGATACATCAATTAGGATATTACAAAGCGCCTTACTATAAAATTTTTATTTAAAAATTTATAATAAATTTGTATACTTCTCAAATATTTATTTGATATAAAATTGAATTATCAAAAAGTTTCCAAAACAAACTAAGTATCTTTGTAAATAAGATAGTTTCTGATTAAAATCTTAAATATAAACACATATTTTTCTTGATAAGGAATACTAAGATGCAAAAAATAATAACAAATTTAATAAAGTTGCCTTTTATAATTGCATAAAAATCGTATCTCCTTCATTTTCTCTGAATGTATAAATGAATGTTTATGTCCAAAATATTGCATTTATTGCATTTAATACATTTATGTCTATTTCTATCAATACAGATTAAGTATAATCTCGGTTTAATTTATTTATTCTTCCTTTTTTAATTATCAGAACTAGATAAAAAATAAATTAAACCAAGATTATAATTAACAAAATCTACAATGATCAAAACGGGCATTAAATGCATTAGCAATATTCAATCTGAAGTCTGAAATCATAATTCATCGGTAAAATTGTATATAGGTCACTGATATTAATTACACTTTCTATAGAAAGTATAATTAATATATATTCTATAGAAAGTGATTTTCATGGTGATGGTACGTCTTTGAAACAGTCATAGCGAAGAAAGACAGCTTTTTGCAAAGCTACACGCCCAGATACACGATTTTCCTCTCTTCGCTTCATGGTTTTATCGGCATTTTGAGGATATACAGCTTTTTGTAATAATAAGCGAAACCGCTACTCTAATTAACGCTGTTATACACACTAATTAACGAACGATAGAATATAACTACGATAGAATATAAAGTGCAATACAATATACTTAAGCCAATGTAGGAAATATTGCATATTTCCTAGGGATAAATATTGTCAGAGATGAATTATAAGACTAAGAAATGTTATTTTAAAAACTATATCAAAAGTAAATGATAAAATTAACCAAAAGTAAAAATTATAAAATACCAATCGTTCAAAATATTATAATAATAAAAATATCTGCATTTTCTATTTGCAAATATAATTCTGGAGTTATTTTCTTATGTTACAAGAAAATTAAGTTAAAGAATAAAGATAAACTTAGGTATATATGTAATATAAAAGAATAATTGATTATACATAAGAAATCGTCTATTTTATTACAAAGGAATAACAAACAAGATTTAACCCAGAAGCAGTCACCTGATTTTTTTTACGTAAACGGTCATCTGAGGTGTTTTTTTATAATTAAGATCACTATTATTAAAACATGTTACATATTATTGAATATTTTCCGATTATTTACATTTGAGAATATTATGGAGAGATATGGATTAATCACAATTTTCAAAAAGTAAGTAAAAATCAAAGAAATATTGAAATAATAAAAAAACATTAAACAGAATAAATACGTTA
>NW_017259243.1:20267-36940 GCF_001594045.1 Atta colombica | reverse complement strand
TATATATACACGCCCCCCCCCCACACACACGCACACACACACATACAAAACGCTTTATTATAAGTTATCGATGGAATGGTTACATATTTAATGGTTATTAAAAAAGAAAAAATGTTAAATAATATCCATACAAAATATTTTACAATAATTCTCTTTTTTCGCCATTGGAATACAAAAATATACTCCAAACAACTATTCTCGAGTTAAGAGCAAAAAAAACATTGCATGCTGTAAGAGTTATATATATATATATACATATGTATATGAGAGAATTTTTTCCGATATATGTGTAAAACTCTTAGAACTTTAGAATAAATCAATAATACAGTTTCGCGTTTAATTCTGCACCGAAATACAAATATACATATACACATATATATATACAATTAGAGATAATAAATAAATATTCTATAAATACACAATTTTATTTTCTACGGTGAGATTAAAAAATTACTGTGTTTTAATTATTCTAAATTTATATAGTATACCAAAATATTACATTTAAAAAATTAATATTAAATTTTATGAATCAATATTATCTTTTATACAGATAAAGATATAAATCAGAATAATCATTTCTTTATTCAGTTAAATTTTGTTTAATAAATATCAAAATATATTTATATTTTGCTAAGAATATCGTGTAAGATAATAATAATAATAATAATGGAATATTATACATTGAATCAAAGCTGTACGTAAATACAATAAAATATCCATTGAATTAATGAAAATGGATTCAATAAATTCTCATAATGATTTAGGTTACATAACTATTACTAGGATTCATTAAAAATTCATGAATATGTAATTATATTAATGAATCCAATTATTATATCACACAATGAATTAACTGGACATTAAGTTGGACATTGATTAATGAACATTATTTCATTGGAATAAAAAATGATCAAAATTCTTTTCAGTGTACAAAAGAAAATGTCTATTAGCTGTAAAACATTACACAAGTTTTTTTATTTGAATGTAACGGATTGTAACTATAGGTTTGTACCTAAATCAAATCGGAAGAAAGAAAACAATGCGAGAGAGATTTATAAAGGGTGTGTGCAGCGGTTTCCTGAAAACTATAACTTGCAGTAACGGAAATTGAAACGATTTAGGGATTTATATTATCTGCATGAAAGATACGATAAGCTTTGTCTTCCCGCACATAATCGTTTTTCCATTGAGGGAAAAGGTCAAGGTGTAGGATACAAATGATCGTAAAAATATCCCTTACGTACCCTGTTATTTCTTCGATAAGATGTCGAACGCTCTTAATGCTATAATCGCAAGTAGAAAAGGTACCTCACAAAAAATATGTATATAATAATTTAATATGAATGTCTATAATATTCATTCTCATAAAAAAATATCTTCTTAATATATATATATATATATATTATCTAAATATTCATATTGAGAATGTATTCCTTGTAAAAATATCATTTCATTTAAAATAGTACTGTGTGTTCAATAATTCAACGAATCGGTTATATAAAAAAATAATATATCATCTTTAATCCATCTGTTTTTTAATAAATTATTAAATATATGAATATTGCTAAATAAAATCAATAATGTGCAGAACAAATAATTCAATTGAATAACAAATTAGATAAATACTTCCTAATATATTTTTTAATATGATAAATAAAAGCATATCAATAATGTTTTTAAAGTAGTTGTTTTTAAAGTAGTATATTTTTAAAGTTTTCAATAATACAAAGGAAATAAGTTGAAACTAAATGATTATTACTTTGCAACAAGCCGAACAAAATAAATCAAACGTCATTTTGTAGAAAAAAACTTGTCAATTTATATACATATATGAAAAAGATATGTAATTATTTCACAATTGAAGCATTACAAAAAAAGAGAATAAAAATATATTTACAAGAATTGCGTGTCATCCCAAATAAAATGAAAATCCTCGTTTTTTTTTGTATTAGAAAAAATTTAATGATTCTTTATGAAATGATTCTTAATTTAATTTTGTGTTGATTCTGATGGACAACATATAGATACAATTAACTCATGCGTGCAAACATAATTTTTGCCCCCCTTTTTTGTAATGTTTCAATTGTTAAATAATTACATATCTTTTTCATACATAGTTATATACATTTCATTTATATAAAATTGACAAGTTACAATGTCTACAAAATGACATTTGATTCATTTCATTCGGTCTACTTGTTGCAAAACAATAATCATTTAGTTTCAATTCCATTTTTGCCAAATATTCACTGTGTATATTAACTTATTATTCGAGTTTCAATTTGTGAATAATTCATTATATTGTATATTCTTGTATATTTTACAGAAATATTTAGTCGTGTTGCTATATGTCACTCAAACTCACAAACTAAAGAAAAAATAAATCACGGATAAATGTTGAAATATAATTATTAAAAACTGGAGATTATTGGTTAAAAAAAATGGTTACATAATCATCGTAATTCTCATTTAAATTTTTTAAAAGGATCATATATCCATCAATCTTTTACTTAACAATTTACTCGTTAACTTTTTTTAAAAATTATAATAAAGAGATTAAAAACTTGAAACTGATTTCCATATTTATATCATTTTATATATCATTTTATATATTTATATACTCTATTCAATGCATGGCAAGGATACTGTGCATAAATTATCAAGTAACGGTCTGCTTGTCAAAGTAGTTTTTCAAGCTTAATGTGCTAGAGACGAATTAAGCCCGAAACCGCGGACTCTTAATTAAAATGTTAGTTCTATCTTATTCGCGTCGCAGTTCTCCAGCTAATAAGAACGAACCGGCTCTTTTATCCTTCAGTGAGACACGGTCTCCAATGTTTCCTTGACAGACCTTCCATGACGAAAAACAGTCTTTTCAATACAACGTCATCTCTTTTTCTGCATCTTCTTTCTTCATATCTCTGGCATGTTTCTTGCGATGTGTCACTAATACGCAAGATACATATGACACCTTACATGTGCGTTTTTTTCTCACACATTTTTCTCGATTAATCAGTATCTTGGATGCATTATCTAATCGCAACCGCTTTGACGGATCTGTAGCAAAATTGCTTTACTGGCGAGTCGCATCAATGATTACGGACAAATTATTATTATCAAAGATAACAATTTATGTTATAATTTATGTTATAAACATCATTTATACTATAGAATAGTCAATAGAGTAACTCCGGTATATACATATTATACTTATCAAAATCTTAATTTATCAAGATTATTTATTATATGTAAGGTAAATAATTGTAAATAAATTATACAAATAAAAATATACTATTTGCTACTATGAAAAAAATATTGAAAATCCAAAATATTTATTTTTCATATTAACAAAATTTCTTAAAATTATATTTTTTCCATATATTCCATAGGCGTGAGATTATACGGCTATTCACAGGGATGTACGATTCATAAAAAAATCAAAAATAATGTTTATAAAAATAAAATGTAAAATGACACAATAACTTATAAAAGTTTTATTAAGGAATAAGATTGATAAATATGTATACAAATAATAGATAATAATTCTAATTTTTTGCATTACAAGTGTATTAGTTAGATATGAAAGTATGATATGAAATACATATTTCAGATAATGCATTTATTGCATTTAATGCACTAAATCCAATTTGCGCACATAGTCTGTTTTGTTTGTACCCATATAGGATCGCCTGCAGCAGTTACAATGAAATCAACGCTTAGTCAATGCTACGACTGTCAACTGACGGCAAAAGTTCTGTCAATCAGTACTGGACCACCACTGATAAATGATTAACTAATATCTGACTGGGCCCGAGTTATCATCCAATATTTAGCCAGTACTGCCAGTAGTTTGCCAATATTGCGTCAGTACCTGAACTATGGTTCAGGTCAATATTGGCTCAGTTTTTAACGTTTTATATATAAATTTCACTCGTTAAAAATGCTGTATATTCCCTCTCAACAAATGGAATATATAAGATCAAGTTGAATAAAGAATATAAAAGCTGAACACTATTTTGTTGTATTTCATTCTTTACTATCCCTCTATACTTTGTCATCATAATAATTATTAAGCCTTTTGCCCTCTACAGTGATCATTTTATGTAGATTTATATGATGAATATGTTCTACATTGATAAATCGATTCAACTGACAGTGATTTCATTAATATTAACAGAAAAAAAACTGAAATCGTAACGTAATACTGGTATAGCATAAATGCATACATAACAGAATGGTTGCCTGCAAATTATACCGTCAGATCTTCCATTTTTTTTTTTGAGAGTAAGAATATATCTACACAACTTGCATTTCTCCTACAAAGCACACGTAAAATGTGATTGAATAAATTTTCTTTATGCATACGTTTTTGCGATTATATAAGTTTGTGTGGATATACTCTTAATGCCTGCACTGAAAAAAAGTCCTATAAATTTAAGGGGATGCTAAAGCCACCTGTTTTACCGTCATTTTCACTCGGTGAAAAATCTCGGAATTGGATTTACGAATTGCAAAAGTGTTATTACATAAATTAAAGTATGCACAAACAGGACTTCAGCTGCACTGGATTTCATTAGAAACTCGAAAAAGTCAAAGAATTCACTTACTTTTGGCTTGTATAGCTCAGATTATATTTGCTTGATATAAGAGTTTTAAAGTCCATATCTTAAAAATATGAGTGCAACTGAGATCACATTACTTAAACGATACCGAGTGTGTAGAACTAAGCTTGAAGGTTTAGAAGAAAAGTATTTTCACCCAGTGGAAAATACGTGAATACGGATGCTTCGCGAGGACTGGGAATGTCAACAGAGCCAAAATTCCGTGTAGCAATAGTTGCGTGGTCTTGCGATAGATGGTGCTGGCATTGTTAGATAAGGATAGATGTATACGTTTGAGTTAGAGGCTCTGCAATAAAAGGAACAGTGAACAAGAATTTCAACCTATCAGAACAAGAATTTCAACCTATCAGAAACTATAAATTCCACAAAACATAATTTCTGGTAGATTGAAATTCTTATTTTCTGTTCTCTGTTCCTTTTTTTGTGCGGAGCCCTTAAGCAAAACAATATTTATGTATTATATAATATAATGCAAGAAATGAATCAAAGATGTCACCACTATTATCGAATTTGGAATTAAAAAAGTCTGTACTATCGACCTCGATCAAGTTCAATAATCGGTTTAGCATTCTCTGAAGTATTCTTGAATAGTAACTAATTGTAAATAAATGTTTTTTATTGCAAATAAATATTTATTTAAAAAAAAGCAATATTTAAATCAATTAATATGTGTTTCCATTTAAATAGTAAATATATTTGTAATAAGGAAGTGTTTACTTAGCACTATTCAAGAAAATGTTACTTAGACTTAAGAAATTTTTTTTCAGTGTGCCCAATGAAAATTATCTAATCCTTCGTATCAAAATCATTCAGCTATGTTTGTAGCATATTAAGCTATGCAATCAAATCATCTTTTTCAAATGAATCTTTGCTTAATTTGTATTTTTGCGTCATAATTTTATATATTATCTATCTCTTTCATTGAAACTATTTAACATTTTGCTGTATACTGACTTTGGTACGGTAAGATTATTTTTCTATCGTTTTTACACTTTTCATTTCATACGTCACAGGTTTCAACAATCGTCTTCATCGCGACTTAATCGAGTAAAATTAATGATAAGGAAAAAAAATCTTTCTTTACATATTTAATAAATTAAATTTATAACCGCGGATATTTCTGAATGGCAACTTTCGTATCAAATAATACAGGAAAAACTAATCATCAATCGGTATTGACAACAAAATCAATATTACAACTGATCTCATATTGAGAGGACTACACAATAGTCGTGCAAAAGAAAAGACCAAGGTTACCTTTTTTTCCCCATCAAACTTTTCAAATCGGCGAGAAAGGATACGATATCTTTAAAGAAAAGCAATTGATATTCCCATCTGATCAATTCACAAAACAGCATTAATCTTAAGAAAAATCGATATACAATGCGCATAGAGAAGATATTTTAACACGACTAATATTTGATTGCATTCTGCTTTAGTGCAAGAGAATTTGAAGGGCAATTAGATCAAACGTTACTCTCAAGGATCGAGATCAGTATCGGGCGATGTATGAACAGTCGATAGCATATATACATTGAGAGACGTAAGCTGCCTATCTCCCTACATAATCTGTGTAGAAACACAGTCAGCATTTTCCATGTAATCTACAAAAACAATAAATAAGTAAAAACAATGCTCATAATGGCGTCATTTTCCTTTTCTTTTGCGACCAATTTTTTTATTCCATCAGCTAAAATGTAATTATCAATTTGCTCAGCGTATTATTGTCTTTATGTTTACTATTTTTATGTCATTATCCTATTGTACATTTTTAAAATTATTTTATAAATACTTTCAGTTGATTTTAAAATATAATGTATTCTATTGCAATCAATAATACATACAATAATTAATAGATAATTGATAGATATTGCTATTCTCTTATTTATTCTCTTATTTATTTAACATTTTTTATGCCTAAATTAAAATAAAACATATTTATTCATATATGCAAAATAAAGTTTATGTAAATAAAGTTTATAAATTATGAATATAGAATAATTATATACAAAATATTTCTGCTAATAAAAAAGTTAATAAATTTATGTGATAAGTTGAGTTTGTCTGCTCAAAAATGCAATGTGTAAAAAAAAAATTTAATCTATATTTTAAATTAAACAAAACTCTTTTTCCCCTTACAACATAAACTTATTTTTCATGTACAATTAATAGATTATCTGCTTAGTTGTACCAACTGCAAAATATTTTTAATAATGACTAAATAATACAGAAAAAAATTCATTTAAAAAAATTTTTTAAATTCAATCACCGTTAAGTTTCTGCGAATTTTGATTTCATTGTTGTGCACTTCAAAAGATCTCATAAAACTTTATTTTTGTTGTGTAAAAATATAATATATTAAGCAATAAAAAAGGTATTCTTTTACAAATTTTTCTTATTATCGAAAGTATTGTCATATTAGCAACTAATGCGTTAATCTATGGCACAATTTTGGCAAGCGCAGTCGAAGAAGTAAGAAATCGAAGCGCAAGATGGAACGATGCCAAAATGGTTTGATCCACCGATTCCGGACGAAGGAATTGTGTAACCGACAATCCTTGTGCAATATATTCGCCGCCTCGGATCGTTACCATCTTTGCATATTACTATCGCCTCTGCAATCCTTGGCCAGGCGAGAGCTACAAAAGGTATTCTCACGAACGATTCAGATGCAATCATAAAAAATGCAGTAATATCTAAATATCTCTCGGGGATATAAAGTATACGACGACGGTAGCTCTCGTAATTATAATTAAAGATTTTTTTATGCTTGAAACTTGAATTCATCAAACCATTAAATCAGAATGAGAATAATAGTTCTTTTTATTATTTCCTAAAATTACAATCTCTAAAAGATCGTATTAATAAAAAATTAATACTTTTTCAATACGCTGCATTCCTTGGACTTTTCGCTCTTAATCAAGAATCAGTACATAATCCTACAAGGAATGAAAGAATTTATCTCTACCAAAAAATAATTTTTGCAATTCAAATATTTTTGTAATTCAATCAGATTTGATAGAAGACCAGCAGTTTCTCTTAAAAGTTCCAATTATTAAAAAGTTACAATTTTAATTTATAATTTTCATCCTTGTACTAAATATTGCGAATAATGCTTATTCTTATTTATTGATTCAATTTACTATTACTGATTTTAATAATCATCACATCATTGAAATATTAGGTAATTCACATTCGATTAATTTAATTTACAATCAAAGCCGTTTGCGTTTCATATCTTAATCGCATAAAAATCGATCTTGAACGGATTTTCGAATAATTTGATTTTAAAAAATTTTAAAGTTTCAATAGTTTCAAATAATTCTAAAAAAATAATTTTTATACAATCTCTTTAGGTTAGCTAAATTAATTCATTTCAAGAACGATTGCTAAATTCCAATTATTATTCACTTATTTCACAAGATAACTATATTGATGTCTAATATTAACTTCTGTACATAAACAACTTCGCTGGCATAAACATGAAATGATCTATATACTCATATTAACGAAAACTATGAAAACAAAGGAACCAGCAATTAGCGCAAGATATATTTCAATAGATTTTTCGGTGCAATGTCAAAAATTAAACTCCATAACAAAGTTATACTACTACAATAAAATTATATCAATTTTTGCTATCTAAAGTAAATTAGATGTCTTAAAAGTAAACGCGTGAGCGTTTACTTTTAAGACATCTAATTTACTGTCTTTCTCTTGAAATGATTAGCAGTATCGTGAAGCTTTAATACAACTCACGAACAAATAAAAACAGAAAAAGAGTGCAATGACATCAATATATATGTATACATCCATAACTTTTGAAGTAAAGAATAATTCGCATTTTATACACGAAAGTTTGTTCGATTACCTAAACCTACGATGGCAATGGTGAATTTTTCGGTGCCAAAATCAGTGTGTGATTGCATCGAAGAACGTAAGCCGTTCGACGAAATCATATTTCATTCTACATTTGGCAATGAAACATGGACTCGTCTCTCTTTTGGCAATTCCTTGGTTACAAAGGTCACGTCAAAAAAGTGAATTATCGCTAAAGATGTAGTCGCGTATAAGAATTTTAATTATACGAATATTTCATTAGCCAACATAATAGATTAAAATTAAATTTTGTTAACTTGGAAATAGTCATCTGGAGCATTTTTTTACTTCGAAAAAATGTGAATTATTGTAAAATATTGCTTTGTATGGATATACATATTTAACATATTTTCCTCTTTTTAATAACTGTTCTTAGGAATCTCTTTAAATCGAAAACTTACATAAAGAGTATTATATTAATTAAATTTATTTTCTTAGAAAATTACTGTCATATAAGTTATTTAACATACTTATTCAATTTAATATTTGATTTCTATTTACTTTCTTTAGAAAATTGTAATTAAATCCATATCTATATTGTTGAAATATTAATAAATCAGAAAATAATCGATAATTATATAATATGGTGTCAATAATAATAATAAATAATTTTAATTATGATATAAAAACATTTCAGATGATTGTTTACTTAAAAAAAATTAGGTAACTAAACCTGAATTAAATTATGTTAGAATATCAGTTACGCCTGTTCGTGAGTACAACAGAATACATTAGAGGATGATACAATGCGGCAATAATTCGCCAGTGAATATCAAATGCGCCAACAACTATCGTCTCGTTGGAATAGAGTTTATTATAACGTGCCAGCATATTTTATAAACAAAAAAGTTTCAGATAAAACATTTTTTAATACTTTTACAACATTTTTCTTATTATATATATCAGTATTTCTTCAATATATTATATATAAAAGGTATAGGTATATATAATATTTAATTTTAAAAATATACCAAAGACACAAAAAAAATAAATTCTTAAATATATATAATGTGTCACTTCTAGATTTATAAAAATTGGCAAAATAATTAAACAAAGTAGTAAAATATATCAAAATATTCTTAATAAAGTAATTTATTTCTCTGCGAAGAAAGGCAATAATTCGGTATAACCATTCATCAATTTGTAGTACAGAAATAAAATATCTGTATTTCACGATAATATCACGTAGTATAAAGATATGAAAGATAAACATAATCTATTGCGCCACATTACATTCCCATCGCGAATGCGTGAAACACATGGAGAAATAGAGAATTATAGTTCGAACATTCAAAGATACTTCAAGGAAAACGCGTTGAGCAGTATATCTTAATAAATTGTGCCCCAAGAAATATAAGCAACATTTCTAGTATTCTCTATATTCATATTCTCAACTGCACCACGCGATATAATGTTAACACGATAACAATGCGACGACCATGAAAGTGCAGGGAAGAATGGAGAACTGTTTGCTCGAGATTAGCAAAGATCCATTATGGTGTAAATTTCATACCTGACCTAATTAAAAACTGTTGTCGTACGATCGTTTCGTAATCACAAGATTATGATGAAAGAAAAAGTGTTTAAAAAAAAATCAAAATTTTATATTAAATTCAGTTAACAATAAGATTAAAATTTGCAGGCAATGCGTTAATTTATCTTTTTTCGTGCATATTTTTAAGATGTATAAACAATATTTCATATTTAAATGTTTTATTCCAAAAATACAATTAATTCATTGAATATTCTAATAATTAATTTATGTAACAAAGATAAATTAAACATTAGATATATTCATATAACATTAGATGTTCTGTGTGAAAAAACCTATCTACTTTTTTTTATTATTTTTATTATTTTTATTCAATATATCAACCAATGAATTATTATTTATTAAAAGTAAAGTTTCAATCATTCAATCGTTCAATCGTAAAGAACGTAAGACTATACATTAAATTTAATCATATTATTATCAATTTAAAGCACAGCATGATGAATTGCACAGAAAATGAAGATAAATGAAAAGCAGTAACTCGAATGCAAAGATTAGCATTAAGTAGATAAATAAGATGTGGAATAGCAAGATACTTAATTTGAAACGTAAATATTATAAAAATGAATTTACTTTTCGTGAATCAACAGAATATTCAAATTGCGTGTTTCTAGTACATTTACATTTAAATTGTCCTCAAAGTGATATCGGTGAATTTTCATATAATTTACTATCGCGTGCAATAGGATGCATATATGTATGTGTATAAGTTACTATTTAATAACTTTCTATTTCGTAAGTTTAAAAGAAATATATTCGGAAAGTTAACTTTTCTTTTCTTCATTTTCTTAAAAGAATAAATAATTTTTGTTTCATATATAATAGTAAATTTATATAAGAATTGAATTATTAGACTCAACTGAATAAAACAATAATAAAAGGTAAAAAGACCTAAGAGCTAAGTTCTTGATAGTTAATATTTAATATCTTTCAAATTTTTAATAAACGTTTCATTCTTGAACTAGAACCTGTTCAATGTTAATACATAAAAACAAATCCTATCTTACATAATAAGTAAAATATTAAAACATAAAAACAAATTTATATAAATCAATTTATATAAAACTTGTAAAATCATCTGTTTCATATCTAGGTTGGCCGGAAAAATCTAATAAAAAAAACCATAATAAATTCCCGATTTTACCGTCGCATGTTTTTATCCAATGCAGTACTAGCAAAATTTATAAAAATGGCTAATACTAAATCATATTTATATGCTTTATAAAAAGATTTTAATTTAATTCATAAATCATTTTAATCATACGCGCGTAAAAAAAGACAAAATAAGCCAATAATAACAAAATACGTTATACACGTATAATAAAGTAATTTTTTAGATAAAATTATAATGTCTGGAATACATTTTTTAAATAAAACTTTAAAGATAATATAAAATTATTATTAAATTTTAATTTTTAATTTTATGAAAAAAACATTATATAACACTAGTAACAGAGTTAAGTTTTTACCAATATAATCTGATCTGCTTTGAGTTTACTATTTAATCTTGTGATAAAAAGTTAATTCATTTGTTACATCAATTTCTAATTATTATGGATTTTATTTTGGATAAAATTTAAATTGAACCCTCTCTTTAATTTGCTCCTTATTATTTGTAATTTAAATTAAACACTTTCTCAATTAACGCTAAGGTAAAATACTGATACTAGAATAATGAATTAGAAAATCGATAACAAAATTTTCTATTTATTTTATTGCTTTCCAGAGCTCACCAATTTTGTTTGTTTTTGCAGAAAATATAGTTTTTATCACTAGCATGAATTTTATTTTAAAAATGTAAAATTTTGGTTAATCGTGTTTCACATACAAATAATTTGAATAAGATATAGAATTGTTTTGTTGAACATTGTAATAAAAAAAACGTAAAATGTAAAACGTAAAAATGTAAAATTAAAGTGAGTCACTGAGATGTTCTTTTTCTTACAATACAATGTCAGAGTAATACGAGTATAAGATGAATCAGAAAAGCTATATCATCAATATTAATATATTCTAGCAATTATTCAATATAATTTGAAAATAGTACACCGAGCAGTTTGCGTGTGTATATCTGCAGTGCAAAATAGTTTTCTTGTGTCGAATATAATTCGTGTCTATTTGATCGACGGCAGAAATATAGAATACAATTATAAGAATGCAATAAAAAGTTGTTAGAAATTCGAACTCGCTCCTTTAGTTATTCGTCAAAGTTCGTGTTCAGTAATCGCTCGTAATACGACAGTTGACGAGATTATATTGGATTGAAACAAAAGTTCGTAGCGTTTCGAACTTCAAAATTGAAGTAGTTATATAATTTTGTTAAAAATGAACGAAATTCAAATTAAAAAAAAAAGATTTTAAGATTTTAAAATTTTTATTTTTTCCCATTTTATCCAGCTCGTAGCTTTCTATATGTTTCCTATTTTAATTTAATAGCTTTCTATAAATTTCTCATTTTATCCAGTTCATAGCTTTCTATATGTAAGAAATGATCGAACTCACAAAAACTCAAAAGACATAGAGACCTTTTGTCGCTATGTCTTTTAAGTTTTTATAAGTTCGGTCATTTTTACATATAGAAAGCTACGAGCTGAATAAAATGGAAAATTTTCTTTTCATTTTATATGAGCTTGTCTTGTGCTTAAAAAAACTTGCGAAAATTTTCACAACATAAAAACTTTTTAACGTAAGAGCTTTTAACGTAAGAGCTCCCTACAAAATCTTTGTTTTTTAATGTTACTAAGATTTTTTTTTGCTAAGTTATCTTAGCAAAAAATTATTATTAAGTTATATAGTTAGTTATATATATTAGTAAGTTAAGTTAGCTTAGCTTTAAGTTATCGCGAATTAAATAAAAAGAGTATTTTAACTTTAATTACTTATAACTCTGTTAAAAATTATCATACTACAATTTAAAAAATATTTTCGCTGAAAAACTGAAACTTTGCTCTCTAAATTTTTTGAAAAAAAATGAAAATCCACTTCTATTCAAAATTGTAAATTTTTCACTTTTTTTTTGATAACGATAGCATAACTCTTTTGCAGTGAAATTCAAATTTTATTTTTCAAAGCAAAGAAATCTCACTCTTTTTTTTACTTTTTTTTACTTTTTCGTTATTAATTATTTCAAAATATTATTGCCTCAAATCATTTTTAAGAAAATTTAACTCGAATTTTTCATGAAAAAATCTTTCAGGGAAATGTATAAGCTTCAAAAAATAAATTTGTATGTTGTAAAATAAACAGTTGAAATTAATTTGAATGTCATATAGAACTTCAACTTCATAAAATAATGGCTTATCAAATACCAAACGTATGTATTTTAATTTTACTTTGGCATTTCATCTTTAGATGCAACTAGTTATATAGAATCTTTCCGACAAGTAAACAGAGGTAAAGTAGGAAAAATTGTAAACTCATTGTTATATAGTTCCGAGTTGTTGAATTCTCCTCAAGAGAATTATTCAATTATTCGAGCATTGATACATTCATTATCGTCTCAAATACATAATTCATTCATGATAATGTAATAAGCATGTTATGAAATTTCTCAAATTATAAGATACAAATTATTCCCAAGATTCTACATTTTCGTAGCCTTTAATCGTCGAGGTCTGTTATTTTGTTTACGATCAGCAAGATTTATTAGTAAATTTAACGAGCTGCATATATATATCTTCCGTAATATATATGCGAGAGAAAATATGCCAGAATTACATTCGATCCATTCTTATGCTGATTATTATGGTAACCATCTTTATGATGATACTTAATTAAATGTAGATATATTTACCTGTTTATGTTTACTATTGTAATAGTAACATAATTAATATTATCGTTCATTATACGTTTATTCTATTATACTGATAAATTCATTGTAATTTAAAACAAAATGTTTATTCAAAATATTAAAATCAAAGTCTAATGATTTATTTTAAAAATTACGATCTCTCTCTCTCTCTCTCTCTCTCTTTCTCCCCCCTCTCTCATTTTCTCATTGCATATATAAATATGAATTCAATTTTGTACTAACAAAATTAATGTAATTTGTCAAAAAGTATAAATTTATATGACAGAAAAATTATTTTTAAATTAATTTTATATAGAAATTTCAATACAAATTTAATAAGAAACTTGATTATGTAATTAATCAATTATCAGTAAAGTTTAGTTTTGGCGAATAAAACAATCAAACATCTTCTAATCAATTCTTCAAAAAATAATTTCGATCTTATCGTGTAATTATAACTAAGAAAATAATTACGTACTTTTTAATATACTTTAAGTTGTCACACAAGTAAAAATTTTTTTAATTAACCTTTGTTCCTAGTAATATCCGATTATTTTAACTGAATAAATCATTATACATATAAGTAAATGTTATTTAATATAATAAGAATTTAAAAATTCAGACACATATTATACATCACTTATAACTTAAGATTAAAATCACGATTAGAAATTCCTTCACAATATACAAGTATTATAATCATTTCATATTGATACATGAGCTTGGAACGAACATGTCGCGTAATTGTAACTTTATATCACAAACACATTGAAAAAAAAACCTCTAGATATCATGTTCAAGGATTGTGATAAAATGCGGTATACGATGAAATACGCGTAATCAAGCGAGTGTCATGAAATCATATCTGTACTTCTATGTAAATACGTATCAAAAATAACCGGAAGCTATTATAATTATCGCTGAGGTAAATACAATGGTATTTCCGCTACATAAAATGTAATTAATTAACTGATAATTTCTGACAAGTTAAATATCAAAATATTTTGACTCCAAGCTTATCTAAAGAAAATTCTTTCCGGAAGATATGATTTCTTGTTAAAGAACATTCAGGATTCTGAGAGTAAATAGTAACTAATTAAGTAAAAATTGTCTAATAAAATAAATCAAAAATTAATGATACAAAAAATTTAAACAATTTCTTTGTTTTTTTTTTGGTAATATAATTAATTTCACAAATATGCATGGAACTATACGACTTTTTTGTATAAATCTTCTCATCATTGCATATATGAAAATATCAAATTCATCAAAAAGTGATTAGTTATTAAGATTATTAAGATTATTTTACATTTCATCGAAATATTTTGAATACGAAATGTTTCACATAAAATATTCGCTTTTTAATATTTTGATGCTTTTATACACTAAAACAATTTCAAACATTAATTTATGTGAATGAAATCATATAGTTATATGTAATAATAAAAGAAATTGCATTGCTAAACAATCAAAAACCTTTTTATCTATAACATTAATTTTTTAACTTGTGTTGATTTAATATCTTTTATTCAATTTAATAATTACTAAACATCAAAATTATTCGCTCTCTAAATTCTTTTTCAGTATCTTATATAAATAAAGAATATGATAAAAATTTTAAATTGCTATTACAAGCTCAATTAAATATAATTTATTATGTTCGATTTCAAAAGTTATTATAAAAGGTATACATTAAAAAATTAAGTAAAATAATGTAATTGCTATTTTTAATCTTTACAAAGCAACGTAATTGAGATAGAATAATGTTCAAGTAATTAAAAAAATAGTATATATAGCATTTGTATACTCATGATAATAAATTAATAACTTAATTATTATTAATTATTATAACATGACACAAAAATCACAAAAATCCAAACGACGTTCGCAGCAAGTCTCATAGTAATATTTTTATACATAAAAAAAAATTTTTTTTATTAATCACTACATGTTGTAAGAATTCCATGACAGTAATGTATGTATAAAAATTTTCGTAAATTTTTATACATATCCCTTTTATACATAATCCTTTTACAAACAGCAAGTTGATTAATCGAAAAGAATTGTCAAAAGAATAGAAGCGAAACCTGAGTTCATAGAACAGAAATATAGAATCTTGGATTAGAGAAATAGAATTAAACTTGAAACAATACAATTCGGGATAATGTTCGGAATGAAGCAGAATCCAATACAAATGAAAATATAATGACAATTCTTCGAAATAAATCGTTCATTACTCATGTCTGCAGCATCTCAACATAATTAATTATAACATAATTAAATGTCTGCGATATTTCAACGATATCGAAAAACAGAAATTAATGATTGAGCACGTAATCGCGAAATAAGGATTGACGTAATGATAAAAATAATATTAAAATTCAAAATACAAGGTAGCATTTCTACTATTCCTGACATATTTACCATTTCAGAATGTATCTGCAAACGCAAAGATGTTTCAAAATCGCTTCAAATATTTTCATCAATATTTGTATGAGAGACAGAGAGAATTATATTAGGTATAGTAAAAAGAAATCCATTACTTTTGCATGAAATTGAATGGAAAAATAATGGATTTCTTTTTATTACATCTAATATAATAAAATTTTATAATAAACGTTGTTGATTAACAATTACTTTAGAAAGATTTAAAAATTCTGTATCTATTTCGAAGAGATTTAATAGATATAAAATGAAATAACAAGTCGAAATAGTGTATTAAACAGGGAGAAATTAACTCTTTAAAATCCAACGTAATGATATTATAGTTTATAAATAATCATAGATTATTATCATCACATTATAATCATAGATTATAAGGTAAAAATTT
>NW_017259243.1:15872-20167 GCF_001594045.1 Atta colombica | reverse complement strand
AAATCATCAAACGTTTTTATAAGAAATTCCTTTAGCTAACTTGAAAACGATTTTTTTCTTTAAAAAATTATCGAGGTATCAATAACTCTTCAATCAATTTTAAAGATTCGAGAAATAAAATCTAATTTTTTAGAAATTAAATTTCAAACTACAAAAAATTGCAGCATTCTTCTCAGGAGGGGGGAACTAATCTCAGCTATTTCAATTTAATTTAACAGAATTTCAATTCAATCGTTAATATTCAAGAAATACAAACATAAAAACATTAAGTTTTAACGACCATTCTATTTTCATTTTTAAAAATTTGGATTTTTTAAAAATCGAAAAATTAGTAAGTTTTAATGATAATAATCTATTATAAGTGATATTTTTATTTAAAAAAAGTTGATCTTATCGAAAAATCATGAAAAGTACTTGATAGTTTTGAAAGATATTCCATGTAGTATAAATTTTTCTTCGAACTTAATTGTTAAAATTTAAGAAATGAAATACACATATGAGTAAAAAATGCATATTCAGTCAAGGTGATTCTTCGTGTCTAATATTTCTTGTTAATTTATACAATTATCAATTCAAGTAAGCTGTGCATCTATTATTTATCAGATTTGAAACAAGTCCTAAATGGAAACTGGAGTAATAATATCACAGATTAAATTGACAAGAAATTTAACATTATTGATACACATAAGCATCTTAGAAAGCTGTTAACGTATCATTTGCTTGAACTGGGAATTGTCCACAAATTTCGTAAAAAATATTATTATATAAATAGGCATAAAGAATCGCCTTGATCGAATATGAACATTTTTCATTATTTATGTGTGTTTAATCTCGATCGATTTTCACATAATATAATATTGTTTAAGAGACAAAAGTTTAGTCTTTGCAATCAGAGACGATCTCGAACCACATCTCGTGCTCGCTGAAGATATCTGTCGCGAGTAGAGATAAAAATGACCGAAAAAAAACTAAAAACATTGAATAAAAAACTCAGAAAAATGCTTTTTCCCTAGAAATTTTTTTTGAAAACATATTTTTTGGAGATTTAACGATTTTGGTGCTGCTCTATTGTTCTAGAATTCAGTTTTTATATTTATCCAAAAAATTTCTGTAAAAAGATAGATATAAAAATCAAAATGTGATAAATTGGCTAATTGGCAGTATTGATATAAATATACTATCATTTATAAATATTCAAATGATATTTTATACCATACTCCAATTTTAAAAGTTAAATATTCCATACTATTGTTAATACAAATAATACCTTATTACAATAATTAACGTTACTTTTGTTATGCATTTGTTGCAATTATATTACATATTCTAAAATGTAAATTAATGAAACAACATTTCATCGAATCGAACTATCTCCAACTACTTTTGAATCGATAGTACATTGCTTTAATTAAAATTTAGAACATAATTATAACTAATACACACAACAAAACGATGTCAATTATGCTAATAATAAGATATCTGTGTTAATAAAAAACATGCAATAAAATATAAAATATTTGTCGTTCAAATAATTATAATAGTACTTAATCCATAGTTGGTAAAAAATATCAACTTATTAGAATAATGTACGAATTTCCTTCAATTTAAAATCAAAAAAACAAAGAAACATCAAATAATATTGAAATGGCATAGATATCAAATATTTTAACAATGACTATCAAAAAAAATAAATTCTATATCTTTTTTTACATATTTAATATGAATTTCACATTCCTTTAGTTAAAAAGCGGATTTTTATCGTAAGAAACCCGTTTTTCTTCGAAGTAAAAAACCTGTTTTTTCATCTTTAGTCGCGAGGGCACTCGATACTTTGAAAGTAAGCCGATAAAAGGAAAAATCAAGGTGAACTCACCGAACGTCGTCAGGTCCAGGTGTCATGATGAATATTTGTGACATGATCCCGATGTGACGGTGCGTCGCTCAGGAAACACATTGTTGTGACACGATGTGGAAGGCAGGCGGAAGACGACGTCGTGGGCCACCAGCAAAGAACGGATTCTTGATGCCCAAACACGCACCCACGCATGCATATGCGGCGACAGTCAACCGCGTGACACATGACAGGAGAAACGTAGGAAAAAGCCGGGGGTGTGAGGGAAAAGGGGACGGTGAGGACAGACGTGAGCGACATTTCCAAAACAAATTCGAACATTCACGCTGCAACCCAGACACGCACGACACACACATACAAACACACACGGAGGCGCACAGAGAAATGCATGCACACACGCACCTACAGAGGAGTACCGACGACAGCAGCAGTCGCACACCTGACGCGCAAAGATGATGCGTTCACAACGAGAGGGGGCGACGCAAGGGTGAGAGAAAAGAATAGACGGTAATTTACGGACGATCGGCGCGAATGATAGAGAGAGATACTTGTAAACGTACACAATACGGATCCGGACGCGGCGCGATGCGGCATCGCACGTTACGGAGTACGTGACTCGTCGTGCTCGCCGAACCCTCGTGCGGTCCACGGGACAGCGCTGACATCCATGACGTCGGTCCCGTAGCCGCGGAAAGCTTATTAAACGCGGAACCGCGCGCGCGACAGCGGAGAAAACGCGCGCGACCGTCCTCGCGAGGGCGGCTCGGATTCGCGGAGCTTTTACGTGACACGCGCCGATCGACCGACCGTGTTTCGCAACCGGCACATTTACGCATCGCCTTACTAACCTATGTGTCGCACGTCGGCCGGTCGTCGCGGTTGCCTGCTCAGCGAGTTCAAAACATTTCCGCGACACTGACTTGTGCGGCTAACACGACGGTTGCCATATTGGAATCCCATTCCACGATCGCTACCGATCAGGCGCGTACGGGAGCGACGCCATGCGGGAGTTCGAGCAACTGTATTGCCATCTCGAGGCGTCGCTGCCAAACGGGAACGCGTCTGATGACCAATAGTGAGTAACTGTTGCACAAACTCATTAATTACATAATTGACGACGGACAGTAATGATAAAATTAAGAATATTGTAACGTCAAATGAAAAACTGGAGTGTCTTTCAGAACGTTACGATCAACTGATAAAAAGAAATTATAGATCAATATTCACAAATAAATAAATCATTAAAAAACTGCAGACACGATTCTGTGACTATGAAAATAAATAATTATGATGAACACCGATTATCATAATGATATCTCAATAATGTAATTATTTTAAATATATATAAGTCTAATGTTCTTTTTAGCTAAACTTCTTACATACTTAATATTTTCTCTTTTTCTTTTTACGTCAAAATGGAATTAAGAGGTTTTTTCACGTAGATTTTCAGCCAGTTTTTATCATATATAATTATTAGTATGTAAGAATATTCCTAAGTCTCTTTAATTACTAGCAAAATTATAAAGACTTTGAATACACTTCAAACTTCTTCAATCATATATTGTTATTTTAATTTAGCTAAAGAGGCCCTCCACCACTCTCGCCAATTTTATTCGTAGTCCACTTTTTTTTGTAAGTATATTCATCCATAAAACAAACAAGCTACTAATAAATTTAACCCATTTTTGTAACCCAGCAAACGAAAATGGATTGAAATGAATTGAAATGGATTCAGATTTTCAGAAATATTGATTCACGAATGTTAAAATGAATGCTTTTCAATCCTGAATGCATTTTTATTAGGAATTGCATGGAGCGTACCTCTATATGCCCTTAAATCTAAAAATAATATTAATTTTATCTGTGCATTGTGAATACTGCAATTCAAAATTTTGAATAGGAAATGCAGTTTCTCAATCCAATTGAATCCAATTGAATCCAACTGAATCCAATAAAAAATATTCGTTATTTAAAATACACATTCGGATGAAAAATAAAAAAAAAATTTCAATCCATTTTAATTCTCATTTGCAGAGAGATAAGTATATCTCTAATTTATTTTTTTGTTTTTACGTCTAATTATTTTATTGTATTTCGCTAATACAATAATATTTTAAATATTATTCTTTATACAATTCGATACTACAATTATAATAATTATTTACAATACAATATACAATTATCAATGCTGTTCAAAATATAATAAAAATGATAATATAAGAACATAATTAATAAATATTTATAATGCGGGATTATATGAAAATGTTGAAAATACATATGATAACAATGAAATATTGATAAACGCAGAAGAAATACTAATAACAATTAGAACGTATCTACTATTATTAATTCCTATTATTAATTAAGTATTTACTAATAATTTGCGAATATAAAATTTAACAATAACGCAACAAAAAGTCATTAATATATATATATATATATA
>NW_017259243.1:6124-10590 GCF_001594045.1 Atta colombica | reverse complement strand
TTTTTTGAAAATAAAATCATATAATATTCAAAATATATCATTTTTATAAGCATTGAATTATATATATATAATTCACTATTCAGTTATATTTATAAAAATAATTATACATTTCCTTAAAAATACATGTTTATAAAATTTCAAAATAATTTTAAAATAATCTTTTCCTAATTATCATTTTTAAATTATTAAAATGAAATTCCTAAAGATTAAATTTAAAAGAAGAAGGATGCAGATGTTACATAAGTAAAACATAATATTTACCGCAAGGTTGCTCCGCCGGTGCCTGATGCCTCTCCCAGATCTCTTCCTCCTCTCAGAATAGGGTTGACATCCTCTCGCACAGGACACTCGCGTAAAACACTCGCGAATAATATTATAATTGCGCGCGGACTATAATTTAAACTCCCGATGCAAACGCGCGATGCGACGAATCGGTTGCGGTTCGTTCATTTTCAAGTAAATCGGCGACGAGGGTACGTTAGCTTCCTCATCCTTGGATTTTTAAACGAAGAGAACGATTTTACTCAAGTATCTAAAAATTTATCTAGAAATATCATTCAGATAGATCCGAAAATTTTTAAATACTTGGGGAGAACCGTTCTTTACGTATAAATATCCTTTGGGTACTGAGCCCTCTCACCATGTCAAGATCGTGTTCGTGAGAGGAAAGATAATCTAAAAAATGCAATATATGTAGCTATTATCTATATTACTATGCAATTATTATGCAATCGATTAACTTTTAAAAACGAATATTAAACAAGCAAAAAATTGATTAAATTATTAAGCTATATTAATTGTGAAAGCAAGAATTGCGTTATTTGCATGAGAGTGTTCATACTAGCTGTTTTTTTATAACTCGTGTGATACGTTCGTACAGGCAAGTAACCGTGTCGCGTGCCGTTCTTCTTCACATTTCTTTTTGAAACATATATATAATAATCGCAGAAAATGCTAGATATAATACAAAATATATTTTATGAATATTCACATATTAATACGATTACTAGTATGATTAATGATTCATAAAGTACAACGATTCGTATTATATTTGGCATTCTTCGCGATAAGAATTCAAAAAGTATATAAGAATTGAAAAAGAACCGTACGCGACACGACTACCTGCTTGTACGATTCTCGGTAAAAGAATGAACTGCGCGATAACTACGCATAAACGTAAACATGACGCGCCGCTCCGTGCCACCCCGTGCCATCCCCAACCCAAGGTCGCGCACCAACCGTCTAACTGCCGAAAATTAATGTATATTACGAAGTAAAATAATATATTCTCTACATTTTTAATATTCTCCGATTAATGAAACAGTTATATGTATCTAATTTTAACAGCACGAGTCATTTAATGTAGTATCATAATTATATCGTGGTACACCAAAAAACAAATTTGACGTTCATTTTATAATTTTAAATATTTCGCAATTACAATGTGCTGACAAAAAGCAAGAAGTAAAAAGAGGATTTTACTAGCATGGTTTTTTTTAGCATGGTTTTTCTTACATAATTGCTCACGTGAAGTTTTGATATCCCTATATTATATCTCAATTTTTATTGCTCTTTTTTGTGATTTACAAAGAATAAAGATTAACAATATGACATACATCTTTTAAATGAAGATAAATACAAAAATTTATTTTAAATTGTGAAACTATTTCGACTAAATAGAATAATACGTCTAAATAGCATGCACATACATTTAGAGATATATAATTTAAATATAATTTATCTATTTACTTTTCCCGTATCATAAGAATGCGGAGTAACACGAAAATGATAGAATTATACGATTCAAGTGATAAAAAAACCACAATTTGAAATATCTAACAATAAGAATTTTTATACATGCGAGAACACGTGAAATATTTAAATACTCATGAGCTGTGTATGTGCGTATATAAATAAATCTAAGAAATAAAAACTATGCAATAAAATCTATTAAGCCTTAATACACTCTTTAGCTTTACGTAATTCGCGTTCGTAGGTATCTAATTTTTAGGTAATTCGCGTTCGTAGATATCTATTAATTAATGCGATACGCGGAACGACTCGTAAAACACATCCGTCTCTGTCCGAGCTCGCCGAGCGAATGCCGAAGTGATGACGTAGTCAAGCATCGCGCCGTGGCACGATCCCCCACCCTGTTCGCCTTCTCTCGCTATTCGTCGTTCGGATACCTAACTGTCGAGTATGAAAAATATTCACGATTTATTCAATTATTCGTATTTTACATGCTTTTGACAAACTTGCAGGGTTTTATTGCACATTTTTATTTTTTATTCATTACGCACATACACAGCTCATGAGTATTTTAAAAATAAAATCCTGCAAGTAATATAGGATTGTGTCAAAGATACCACAAAGCAAAATGCGAAATGCGTTTATCAAAATCATGTAAAATACGAAAAGGGAAGGGATCACGCGGCGAACAGGGTGGGGGATCGTGCCACGGCGCGATGCTTGACTACGTCATCACTTCGGCATTCGCTCGGCGAGCTCGGACAGAGACGGATGTGTTTTACGAGTCGTTCCGCGTATCGCATTAATTAATAGATATCTACGAACGCGAATTACCTAAAAATTAGATACCTACGAACGCGAATTACGTAAAGCTAAAGAGTGTATTAAGGCTTAATAGATTTTATTGCATAGTTTTTATTTCTTAGATTTATTTATATACGCACATACACAGCTCATGAGTATTTAAATATTTCACGTGTTCTCGCATGTATAAAAATTCTTATTGTTAGATATTTCAAATTGTGGTTTTTTTATCACTTGAATCGTATAATTCTATCATTTTCGTGTTACTCCGCATTCTTATGATACGGGAAAAGTAAATAGATAAATTATATTTAAATTATATATCTCTAAATGTATGTGCATGCTATTTAGACGTATTATTCTATTTAGTCGAAATAGTTTCACAATTTAAAATAAATTTTTGTATTTATCTTCATTTAAAAGATGTATGTCATATTGTTAATCTTTATTCTTTGTAAATCACAAAAAAGAGCAATAAAAATTGAGATATAATATAGGGATATCAAAACTTCACGTGAGCAATTATGTAAGAAAAACCATGCTAAAAAAAACCATGCTAGTAAAATCCTCTTTTTACTTCTTGCTTTTTGTCAGCACATTGTAATTGCGAAATATTTAAAATTATAAAATGAACGTCAAATTTGTTTTTTGGTGTACCACGATATAATTATGATACTACATTAAATGACTCGTGCTGTTAAAATTAGATACATATAACTGTTTCATTAATCGGAGAATATTAAAAATGTAGAGAATATATTATTTTACTTCGTAATATACATTAATTTTCGGCAGTTAGACGGTTGGTGCGCGACCTTGGGTTGGGGATGGCACGGGGTGGCACGGAGCGGCGCGTCATGTTTACGTTTATGCGTAGTTATCGCGCAGTTCATTCTTTTACCGAGAATCGTACAAGCAGGTAGTCGTGTCGCGTACGGTTCTTTTTCAATTCTTATATACTTTTTGAATTCTTATCGCGAAGAATGCCAAATATAATACGAATCGTTGTACTTTATGAATCATTAATCATACTAGTAATCGTATTAATATGTGAATATTCATAAAATATATTTTGTATTATATCTAGCATTTTCTGCGATTATTATATATATGTTTCAAAAAGAAATGTGAAGAAGAACGGCACGCGACACGGTTACTTGCCTGTACGAACGTATCACACGAGTTATAAAAAAACAGCTAGTATGAACACTCTCATGCAAATAACGCAATTCTTGCTTTCACAATTAATATAGCTTAATAATTTAATCAATTTTTTGCTTGTTTAATATTCGTTTTTAAAAGTTAATCGATTGCATAATAATTGCATAGTAATATAGATAATAGCTACATATATTGCATTTTTTAGATTATCTTTCCTCTCACGAACACGATCTTGACATGGTGAGAGGGCTCAGTACCCAAAGGATATTTATACGTAAAGAACGGTTCTCCCCAAGTATTTAAAAATTTTCGGATCTATCTGAATGATATTTCTAGATAAATTTTTAGATACTTGAGTAAAATCGTTCTCTTCGTTTAAAAATCCAAGGATGAGGAAGCTAACGTACCCTCGTCGCCGATTTACTTGAAAATGAACGAACCGCAACCGATTCGTCGCATCGCGCGTTTGCATCGGGAGTTTAAATTATAGTCCGCGCGCAATTATAATATTATTCGCGAGTGTTTTACGCGAGTGTCCTGTGCGAGAGGATGTCAACCCTATTCTGAGAGGAGGAAGAGATCTGGGAGAGGCATCAGGCACCGGCGGAGCAACCTTGCGGTAAATATTATGTTTTACTTATGTAACATCTGCATCCTTCTTCTTTTAAATTTAATCTTTAGGAATTTCATTTTAATAATTTAAAAATGATAATTAGGAAAAGATTATTTTAAAATTATTTTGAAATTTT
>NW_017259243.1:2671-6024 GCF_001594045.1 Atta colombica | reverse complement strand
ATATATATATATATATATATATATATATATATATATATCAAATTCAATGCTTATAAAAATGATATATTTTGAATATTATATGATTTTATTTTCAAAAAAACTTTGCATTTATTAAATATATTTTGAAATATTGATTGATTTTTTAATCTGTTTTCATTTAGGTTTCCTATTTTTTTGTTACAGAATCATCGTAGCGACGTTGCCGATATAACTCCGCTGTTGCGCATCGGATTGAGTGAGTAATGAAATTAATGTTTTTATTGGGATAACGGATGTGTGATAATTTTATTAATTACTGTATATCTATAAATGCATATGCATCAATTAATTAAATATATATGGATATACTTAAATATATATGTATAGCATGCCATACATCTGTTATCTTAAAATGGATAAGTAATAACATATTAGGATAAACTTAATCATGGATATCTCTTTATTATATGGAATTTATTGTGCATGCATTGTTAAATTGATAATGTTACGTTACATCCACTCAGTAAAAAGTTTTTCATACATGAATATCTATAAATATGTATAATCATATATGAAATGTCCATGCATCCGTCCCTCTTTTTTGTAAAATTATTTTTTAGTGTGATAGAAATAGTAATAGTAATGTGAAAACATTAAAAATAATTAAAAGGGTAATTTTTATACTATTTGTTTTTTAAAAAATCAAGTTTGAAGAAATGTAAAAAAATTACTTATGTATAATTATATATAAAATTATACATAATTTGAGCAATTTTTTTACATTTTTCCAAATTGTTTTTTTTCCTGAAACGAACAATGCGAAAATTAATCCTTTAGTTATTTTTAATGTTTTTAATACTATTATTATCTCTGTTACACTGAAAAGTAATTTTACAAAAGAAAAAGAGATGTATGAACATATCGTATTTCATATGATTATACATGTTTATGAACATTTATGCATATTTATACATATTTATACATATTCATGCATGAAAAATTTTTTACCGGGACACTTTTAATTATTATTAAATTTAGCTCAAACTTTTGTACTAATTATAGATTCATACGTGTTAATGTGAACGCTTTGTTATTAAATAATTTAATTACGAAAGTATAATAAAAAAGTGGATTCTTTCGTTGATCATTTTTTATATTAAAGTAATGTGTCTTGGAAGTTAAAATAAAAAAGAATAAAATATTTGTATTTTTGAAATATATGAAATACAGGAAATTAAAAAAAGCTTATATAAAATAATAATTAGAATATATAAAGTTATTTTCTATATCGTTATATAGAAAAGTATTTATTACAATTTAATAAATGTTGTAATTAATATTTTCTTATTTTTCCTATCTATCCTATCCTCAAATATTCATTCAAGATTAAGTTTTATATAAGTGCAGAAAAGTATAATACCTATACATTACGTATACACATGTATACACGTATATCTATAATATGAACTGTTTTCTAAGAAATTCCTTTTTTTTCACACTTATTTGTATACATCTTACTAATGAAATGATAACAAAAATTGTAATGTAGAGCATATTATTTAATAATGTCGCTTTTTTGTAAAAGATATTTTACGTTAATTACTTACACGTTAATTACGTTTATTAATTATTATTATTTATCTCAATGCACTTACTTCAGCCTAATCTTTATAACTTATCCATATGTAGCATCTGGATTTTATACCAGTTGAAGCAATAACGTGATGTAAGATCTAATATACATTTTCTCAAAAAATATAAGAATTTTATCTTATAACTATTTTAAAATTCAGAGTTTTGCATGACTTAAAATACTTAATTTTGAAATAATAAATTATTCAAAAAATAATTTTAATCTAATATAATATACAAAATATGTAATATACAAAATAGGGATATATTTATTGAAGTGAGGGAAAATTATCCCTTTTGGATCTTACATCATTCATCTGAATTTCTCATCTCCGCATGTTTTGAGATGAGATTCAGCAACGAATCGTTCGAATCGTTAAAAATACGTACATGGGCCTTGAATTTGATCGGATGATAATTTAGTAATTTTCAGTCATTTATTTTTAAATAAGTCTTTTTGATTACATTATAAAATTAATATTAAGCAATTTAATTTAGTTTCGTAATATTCGAGACTCATGAAATAAAAACGTTATTGATATGAAGATTTTTTAAATTTAGATTTATATTTAGTCGAATATTTATATTTTTGATTTTGAATAAACGCGAATAGAAAAATAAACGCGAAATTTATTTGTATATTAATAGAATTGCTATTATTATTAATGATAATTGTTTATATTAATATTTAGTCTATTTTATTAATATGATGGCCTCTTCGCGACGCGTTCGTGTTCCGCGCATCATACAAAAGCGTAAAGTCTTACGCTTATTGCCGGTGATATTAGTCGACAACAGCAGTTGGCAATGAAAAAGAGTATTTCTCTTTGTTGTCGATTTTTGGCTTATGAAGCCAGAATGTTGGCCAGGAGCAACGAAAGGTGAGTTCAATCTGGCCAGAAGAAAGAAGAGAATCTCTTTATGAGTCCCCAATGAGCAGAAATGTCTAACATCGACGCATAAGACAATTTTTAGATATCTTTCAGAATTCTTTATGAAATATCTTAAAGATGTTTCTTAAAGAATTCTTAAAGATATCTTAAAGTTGTCTCATGCGTCAATTTTAGAACATTCTATTCTCATTGAGATATAGGTTGTGTTACACCAATCTAAATTTGTAAAAGGTAAACTGAATATTCGGGAGGGTAATTTGCTCGCAAATTGCGAGTTCTTATATTTTTTTAGTTATTTAAAATACAAAAAACCAATAAACAATAAGATTAATGAGAGAGCAAGTTTGGTAGATTAAAAAAATCTACAAAACTTGCGCTTAATTATCCGCACTGACTCTTATTAGCCCTGTTATTTATTAACTTTTTTTATATTTTAAAGATTGAAATAGCTTGTTTTTAATTATATTATTGCTTTTTTATTATTAGTATGATCGCGATTAAGTTATCCCACTGAATTTATTATACGCGATAGGATACATGATTAGACATTAGCTGCGTTTAGCTGAGAATCCAGCTTTGCAAAATTTGTAAAATTTTTCTATGTAATTGGTTTATACGTTTAAATTTATAACGAACCAGAATCAAGAATCAATCCTATTGAGAAATTTTACAACAATCGAAAATCTACTTTCTTTGATCGCAGTCATTAACGTATATTATATGTTCGCATTATTGCACATTTATGAATATAGATAGGAATATACGGGTGAAGATAGATATTCGCGAATAAGCACCAATAAATGAAAATACGGTTAAGTAGGACAATAAGTATGGACGGTAGGTAGGATC
>NW_017259243.1:0-2571 GCF_001594045.1 Atta colombica | reverse complement strand
AAATCCCGTTCCAATTATCGAATATAAAAATAAATTAAATTAATTTCAAATTTTATTAACTTTTCTACTATCCTGAAATTAAATTTTTTTTGTAAAATTCTGTACACGTATAAATTATGCAATGCGTTAATACTGTAACTGTAATACTGTAGTTTAAATGTAAATAAATATATGTACAATAGTATTAGCTACGTAATGTAAAATTTATGTAAACTATGTCCAGATGAATGCTATAATTTTACTTTTGTAATTTGTACAACGATTCCCGGGAAAAAATGTTATATATATGGACATACTTTATGTATATATATATATATAATTGTATATAAAATATGTCAATTTTTTATATGATTATATGTAATTTTATATAATTATATATAAAACATTTTTCAAATATAAAACATTTTTTCCCAGGTTACTAATTAATTATTAAACATTTAGTGGAATATATTCGTATTGAATATCTATTTAATACAAATAGCATTTATTTTGTCGTAGTAACCAAATTGTTGCATAATTGATGTAAATTACGAAATCGACGAAATATATAATAGCAACAATTGTTTATTGATTTAATAAGTTTGATAAATATTTAAATTCAAAATTTTTTTTTATTTAGATTTTATTTTATACATCAATAAGTCATTAATAATTTTAAGTAACTTCTTATTAAAAATTTGATGTTTAGAATAATCGACATTTTTTCTTCGTATTTAGTATAAATTTATTAAATAAGTCATAAAGATTGGAGCTTTAACTGAGGCAATGGTTAAATATTAACTCTTACTTGCTTTTCGACATTTACATTCCGACATAATATTATAAAATTACAAGTATATTTTAGTGAACAATTTATTATTTGCAAAGATCTCATGTCGCTCTCTCTCGCGTCAGACGGATGCCAGTGATTACGTGGTTTGTACCGATGGAAAGTCGAAATTGTTTTCATCATGGAGAATTATTTCTCATCGTTTTTCATGAAGTTCATTCGCGAAGTCTAGTTTGGTGTCTCTTCGAAGATTCTTATGCAGAATTGGAATTAATCTCGGATTTTTTCTTCTGCAGTTATTGATAGTAACAATTTCATTAATGATAATTGCTATATATTTTAAAGTCAAGTTGTAACATTAATTCAGTGATATATTTTAGCATATAATTTTCTTTGTTTTATTAAATATTCTCCCACTAGTAATAATAATGTTAGCAATAATACTGTCTTAATAACCATAGAAATTTATAATATTATTGATAGTTGATTGATGTATGTATATACAATTATTATTTGTTTAAATTCAAATTATTAAGTAAATAAATGTAAATTTTATACAAATAATTTGCTTATAATTTTTCGATGATTCCTCTAAAAATATGGTTACGAATGTGTATATTTAATTTTTTAACTGTTATTTCACAATCATTTTTAGGTCATTTTTAGGTGGACATCCCGCCATTGCAGAATATTTTTAATTATTAATTTATATGTATATACATTTTTGTATGATAAAATACATGCAGATTTTATGAGGTTATATTGAACGAATATTAATTTTTGTCGATATTTATATAACTTTTTTCACAATTCTTTATAGTTAACAACGTTATCGTGATTAAATGAGTTGAATTTTAAATGTGTGGGTACAAAAAGTTCAAGATAAGTCGAATGGGTACCCTCATATTAGCGGGACATTAATAATTGTAATTTTTGAAAAATAAAAAATTATTAAATTTTATATAATAAATTTTTCAGTATAAATGTTCTTTAAGATCCCGTTATTATCGGGTTCGGCTCATCTTGAACAGTTGGTAGTCGAGAAACTTTTGTACTTATACATATAAAAGATTTCAATGACGCATGTATTTTATTATTATTAAATATATTCCTTCGTAACCACTATTGCATAAGGAAATCATTCTATATATTTATTTTTAATAAGAGATGGTTTTTAGTCACGTATGGCAGAATATATTTTCTCACGAATGTTAATATTATATTAAAGATGTGATAAAAATAATTGTAATTGTAATTAACATGCTATCAAAATTATTATTATGTCGCTAAGTAGTCTGAAAGATTCGGGATTCACATCGCAGTTCTGTAACAAGATCACTGGTATTTGACAGATTGCTTAACTTTTCTTTGCCAATGGTTCTTGTAAAATTTATGAATCAGAATACATTATGTTTTTGCTTTCCATTATGAAGATTGTTCTTCTTTGTATCGGATTCTAATTAGAACGAGGGGATTTTGATATGAAATCATTGAGATAGTTGTCTTGAACGCGATGAAAGTGCTGTTACATATATATATATATATATTAATGACTTTTTGTTGCGTTATTGTTAAATTTTATATTCGCAAATTATTAGTAAATACTTAATTAATAATAGGAATTAATAATAGTAGATACGTTCTAATTGTTATTAGTATTTCTTCTGCGTTTATCAATATTTCATTGTTATCATATGTATTTTCAACATTTTCATATAATCCCGCATTATAAATATTTATTAATTATGTTCTTATATTATCATTTTTATTATATTTTGAACAGCATTGATAATTGTATATTG
>NW_017259242.1:71339-86048 GCF_001594045.1 Atta colombica | reverse complement strand
TATATTTGTTTCAGTTCAATTTATTGTACCATGTGCATTAGTTCAGACAGTGCAGGAATAAAAAACAGACTCTTGTGACCTACAGTTATTTAATAGTAATTGGCTATTGTTGAAGGTAAAAGTGAATTTGAGAGTTATTCGATATTAAGAACCTATTGTAGAAGATGGAAAATAAGCTATATTATTCAATAGTAGTGAGCTAATGTATGAGACTAAAAGCGAAATACAGATTTTCGATAATAGCAATATATTATACAAGCTACAAGTCTTATTTTTAAAGATACATAATATCTTGTTATCCATCTATTTGTGTACATTTTCGATGACAACAAGGACATCTCTAGACTCTCTAGAGTAAAATGCTTTTATACTATTATTAAAATGCTTGAATGTTATCTGGAGAGACTTATGGCAACATTACTAATTCAGTCAGTTCGCTGATTACATACGCTGAGGATTTAATGGAATGCGAAGCTTCTAAAAATTTGAGATGGGGATCACTATTTAAAAAAAAAACTTATGATACATAAGTCTTATTACATCAATCGCTCTATGAATCTCTCTTACTACATAGAGCAGATTACTTCATCACTATATCATAGTATATACCCTTGAAAACGTCTGACGCTATGAACTATTACGTTCTAATTTAACAGGATAAGGCGTGCGAGAGACAGTAAGTTTATTCAATTTTTATAAAATTTGATTATACATTTTACACTATGTATTTTTCTAAAGTCTATTTACATGTTTTCTACAGCACATCTTCTCATACATCTTCAAAATCTCTACATACCTCATATTTTGATGAGGAGACATTGACAGCATATATGCATTGACATTGACAGCATATAAGTTCTTAGACACCGAGACAGTAAAACCTACATCTCATGTAGAAATTGCGATCAGTGACAATCGAGACAACCGCAAAATCCTGTGCTACGTGAAAGGCGTTCATTGAGAGATGTGTAGATATTGAGCGATTAATACAATCAACTATCCCATCGCCGATTCAAGATTTTAATATAGCACTTGTTAAAGTACGAAAAATATCACTGTATGATACATGCTCGTACATGAAACCAACAACTGTACTCTTCTTAATTGAGCTCGAGCAATGTGTCGAGCATGCTTTAAACTAAGTCAATGTATGCATGATGTTAGTGAAAAATTCAAATATTTTGTATCATTTTTAAAACAAAGTTGTATTACTAATAAACGCGATGTTACAAACACTTTGCACAAAATTTATGATAAAAATTCTATTATAGAATGTGAACTAGTAGTCTATGATTTAAATTATATTGTACATACTGCATTAAATATTAGATAAATAAATTTGTATTAAAAAATATATTTCTTTGAAAATTTATTTTCCCCTAATCTCTTCATTATTTCTTCATCATATTATATTTTCATATTTATTTTATGATATTAAATTATTTAATAAAAAAGCGCATTCGACGCAGAGAGAGAGAGATCGACTTATATCATTAAAATATTATTAAAATTGTGCTCGTATCATTCTATTGTAAAATCGCATCATAAAAACCTGTAAAATAAATATATCTTTTTAATAAAATCGCTTGCGAGAGAATATATATCAACAATTTGTGACTATTATACGACAAAATTGTATTTATATAACAATAAATGTGATGCATCAAAAGATTGCGTGAAATTTATGATGAAACTTCAATCATGGAGTGTGAATTAATAATGTGCACTTCAGATGAAGTTGAATACACTGCGTTACATTTAAACTAAGAAATAAATTAATGTTTTATAAAAAAAAAAATGTATACTTAATATATGATACTTAATATATTACTGAATTTTTAAAATTACTTTCTCCTTTTTCCTTGCCTTTATTCAGCGATAGAATTATATGACAAGAAGATGCGCAATTTTTTCTTCAAATAAGTTAATCAAATTATAAAAATAAAATTTGAATAATAAGAAATTATAATTCTAATCTCTATTTCTTTCTGAGTTTCCTCCACAATCCTAAAATATTTTTTTCGCTCCCTTCTATAACATCATCTGCTTGTCAGGTAACTTTGAAACCTGCACATTCCTGTTTCTCCTTACTGCGAGTGAAAAGAATCTTCTTTTTCTATAGATACTTAGAATTAATTAATAATATGATAGCTGTTTAGTAGTACGAAGTAGTACAATAAGTCTAATATCTATTTAATGATAGTTTATAATGATTTAATAATTTATATTTAAAAATGCTCAGCTATTTATATTATATTACTAAAAATATTATTATAATTAGTTGCTAAATTAAAATTATTGCTAAGTCATATCATTAAAAAATCGTAAATAAATGCCATATTTATTTAATAAAATTGTGAATAAAAAGAAAAGAGAAACGGAGAGAATTTAATGGGAAGAAGAGAGAATGTGAATACTATGATAAGTATAGAACCACAATGGATAGGAGAGAGAGCACGAATACTGTGGCGAGTATAGGATTACAGAAGGTGAGACATATATCATTATGCACACTATTTGGCAACGTCGCATTGTATTAAAATTACATTCATGATGTCATCGCGAAACATATCGTATTAACATGTTGAATGTCTCTAAAAAATCTTTTATTAACTAACAAAGCTGCTATATATCGGCGCTTGCATTTTTTATTTCTCGCTTGTGTTCGTTGAATTATTCCATATGCATTCCTGAAGAAATATGATGGAGCGGACGAAACTTAGAAAGAAAGAGTTTGGGCAATGTTACTGCATCAGTCGTTCAGATGAACCACTACTACAACGCTTTCCAAATATGATTCCATGAGATTTTACGTTCCTGTTCAAAATGAAGAATTTTATAAACAGTAAGTTTTTATTTTATAAATTTTTTTAATACTTTTTCTCTACAGTTTGTTTATTTGTTTTCCTTTTTTCTCTATTTTTTTAGGTGTACAACTTTGCTTCCACCGATTTTTTTCCGAAATTCGAGGCTTTATTGTAAAAAACTGGTTATACATTTATGATTCAAAGTATTGTCCATCGCTGGCCACTTTCTCATCTTTCGGGTAGCGTACGAATCCCGCGTCGAAAAAACTAACTGGTCATCTTTTGAGGCTATCCATGAATCGATCTAATTTTTTACTTCTTCATAAGATCGGAAGTGTTAGTCAGCCAGGCCTTGTGCCATTGATCGAAACAAGTGATAGAGGGAGCAACGTCTGGAGAATACGGCGGATAGGACTTCCCATTTCAACGTTTCCAAGTATGTCTTGACCATTTTCGCAACATGGGGTCGAGCATTGTCATGCTGCAAAATTACTTTATCGTGTCTCTCGTTGTATTGCGGCCGTTTGTCTTTCAATGCTCGGCTCAAACGCATCAATTGCATTCGATACCGATCGCCTGTGATTGTTTCAGTCGGTTTTAACAGTTCATAATACACTACGCCGAGCTGGTCCCACTAAACACAGAGCATGACCTTGGACGTCAAAATCACCGTTTCTTGAAGCGTTGAAACCACTCACGACACGTTCTTTCACTATAATAGCGGCCTCACCATAAGTATTTGAGAGCATTCGATGAGCCTCAGCTGCAGATTTCTTTATATTGAAGTAAAAAATTAAAACCTCCCGCAAATGATGAGAATTTGGCTCGTAAAGTGACATTTTCAATCGAGAATAACTTTATGATGCAGACACAAATCGACTAATGTTTCTATAGGGTTATGTTGACAGATGCCCAAGTTTATTGTATGACGTCTATGATCTATTTATTTCGACCACCACTTACCGCTGAAACCATCTATAGGAAAACGGCGGAAGCAAAATTGTACACCTAATATACATATTACATTATATTTATTTAATTATCATTGTTTCGTCTTAAATTTCAATTCACGAGAGAAAGAATTTGCGTTACAACTATAGTGCGTTAAAACTAATTTGACGTACTCCTAAAGTGAATCTCTACAGCAATTCCTGTAAGAATTTTAATATTTTTCTAATATTCATTTATTATATTTAAAATCAAATATCGTTGATCATTCAGCTTATTAACTGGTTATGAGAAATTTGATGTCGGAGTATAACTATAGGATAAAGATTTTTTATGGATTTTATGTAATACATTCGCTGATGAAGGCTAGAACTTAGCCAAAACGTTCGATAAATATATTATTTATAGAGGATTGTTATATATCAATCAAAATAAACGCGCAATTATTACAGCGCTGATTCCTAAAGGCCCATTTGTAATTTGTTAATTGTTATTACATATATGCCTTTTGATTGATTTTGATTGCTCCATAATAAAAGAAAATTACAGCTATTTATCGATTTTTTTTATTAGTTCGGATCTACAAGTTTTGAGTTTTAAGCATAAGAAATGGATAAATCATAATCAAAATTATTCTCTTTGCATTTGACCGTAATTGGTCAATTTCTTACGGCTTAAGACACCTATTATAGACCCGGACTTATTCCGGTTGCACCTGTCGCCTCTCCGATTTATTTAGAGGTGCATTCGTTTCATGCATGATGTGCATAATGCATCATTTATCCTTATTTAACATTCGGTAAACAAGGATGTGATTATGCGCATCATAAACGGAATGTACGTAGGATTCTAATTAGACTTATAAGATAGATGGAATGTTCGTATTATATATGAGAAGCTGAAGAATACATTGAAGGACAGCGCTACTCCCGAACTAGGTATTTCTCTGTCTCACAATAAGAACGGTGCGAGACCAATCAACTTGAGCATAAGGCAACAATTCTCAGCCATTGACTCTCGGACTCTAGAACTAAGAGTCGTATCAATCTTACTCTATTTTTAATGGACTGGAGGAACAAATCAATTGGCGAAATCAATCAGTGATGACTGAGCATGTGGAGAAGGTCCGTACACACTGCGTAACATGTACCGTAAGAATTAATCAATCAGAGCTGAAATAATTTTATAATTTTTTATTTTTGATTTAATTTTTACGGTTTATCTTACGATTACTGTTATAGAAGATGTGTAGACTCCCTATGTATAATTGATATTTTTGGTCAGGAAAATGAATCTTTTTACCGGGAAATATCATGAGGCGTATAATTAGAATAAAAAAATGATTGAATCATTAATGAATACCCATATATGAAAAATATATAATAAAAATATAATATGTATTTATAGATGAAAGAAAAAATATAATACAAATTAAATACACCAAGTACAATATTTTGTTGAAATATTGAATATATATATATATATAATACATATTTCATTAACTACTAAAATATTCATAAACATTCAATTAAATTTTCAATATATTAATTGAATATACTAATTCAACATAAACATTCGATATATTATTTCAATATATTAATTAAACCATTTATAAAATGTAATACAATTCAAGTAAAGATTTAACGTCCTTTAATAAAACCGAATAAAAGTATAAAATGTTTTTATTAATAAATGCATAGTCACAGTTTTGCTATTAAAAACGGATTTATTAAATTATGATTGACTTTTTCTTAATTTAAATTTGATAAAACGAGTTTTAATTTTATCGGATAAACCATGACAATTTTTCAGTGTATTACATTTAATGTTCCTCATGTTTTTAATGAAAAATTTAACAGTATCACAATTTATTTGCTCAATGTAAAGTAAATATGTTTTAATAATGATACACAGTCTAAAAGAAAGTGAATATTTTATCATTGACAAAAAATAATGTATTTCTTCTATAACATTTGACTCTAACAAGTTATTAATATTTTATCTAGGATTTTTATCTAGGATATGTTTTGAATCCAGCAGATTCAATACATTTTTCACAAGTCTTTGGATTTTTACTTATACCTACTATTCATAATATAATCACATAAATAATATAACGAATTTAATTCTAGACTGTTTGACTTTATTAATTAATTTTATTAATTTGTTATCAAGTTTAGGTAGTATTGCAGGCATATTTACAAATTATTTATTCAAAATCATCTCAGACTACTGTATCACTCACAATCACGATTTTTGAGTGGAATAATGTGAGGATTCTTGATTTTGAACTCTTTTATAATAAGAGGATGATATCAGAAATGGTTCATATAGAAAAGCAATAGCATAGTTTAAATTGACAGAACGACACAGATTCCTTTCCTAATATCTTTCCATACTAGAACTCTTACCCTCTTCTCACTTTTTCCCCTTTCTTTTTGTCCTACGTCTTTTATCCACTCTTTCCCCCATTCTTACTTTCCCTTCCCTATCTCTAATTTTATTAAAATATGTCTGGATTTGTCTATTTTAAATTGACAATCATTTTCTATCTATCGCTTATATTTAAAGCAACTCATTAGTTAAAATATAATTACTAAGAATATTTATAATTTTAGTATAATTATAACGAATAATTATGGTATGTATTCGTACTCAGGTAGATATATATCTTTTTAATCTTTATTTATTCTTATTATTCTTATTATTGTCTATTTTTAACATATGACTAAATACTTTCTTTTTTCTTTTTTCTTTTTACTATATTTTATCACTAATTTTATTCTGTTCTTTACAAATCTAATTTGTTTTTTTGACTTGTCTTTGTAATATTATCTGTTAATTATAACACTTTGCTCACCCAGCAAACGAGAATGGATTGAAATGAATTGAAATGGATTCAGATTTTCAGAAATATTCACGAATGTTAAAATGAATGCTTAATTCTGAATGCATTTTTATTCATTTATTGAAATTGCATGGAACATATCTCTATGCCTTTCAATCTAAAAATAATATTAGCTTTTTTTGTGCACACAAACACAATTGTGAATATTGTCCAATTCAAAATTTTAAATAGGAAATGCAGTTTTTCAATCCAATTGCAACTGAATCCAATTAAATCCAAAAAAAAGTATTCGCTATTTAAAATACATTCGGATAGAAAAAAATTTCAATCCATTTTAATCTATTCTCGTTTGCTGGGTATAACGGTCCTTATGGATGTACCTTCCGAGATACAAATGCATATCATTACAAGGAATTTCTATCGCTTTCTATTGAACATTATAACACCGATGTGAAGAGTTGCCACCGAATCATAGCTACACACCGAAATTATTATAAATAATTTCTATCTTCATTTTTTAAATTAAATTCGTATGTATTTTAATTTTTATGTTAACAACATTGAAGATGACCTCATAGTAGGTCAAAACATTTGCCTTTGTTATGTATTTTGCTATTAAGTTTTGTTATCAATTTTTCTACTTTTGTTTTATAATTTTTATCTTCGAATATTGTAATAAATACCATACCAGGTGTAAAAGCTTAAATCCGCTGTTTTTTAGTTAGAAAAACACATTTTTTTTCCTAGGAAGCAAAAACAAATTTATTCAAAGTACTTGCCCTCGCTAACTATACATTTTTCCATCTTTCGGGCAATTTGTGTACCACGCCAAAAAAATTCCTCATCTTTCGAGGCAAATCACTCATCAAGCCATTTTCAGACGTCTTCGTAAAAATTGAAGTGTCGCTCAGCGAGCGCGTGGCCCATCGACGAAAACAGGTGATATCAGAAGGTGCCAGGTCTGGTGAGTAAGCGGGATGGGATAGCACTTCCCAGTTGAGTGTCTCCAAGTAGTTTTGGACCATTGTTGACGTGTGCGATGATGCGTTGTCGTGGAGGAAAATCAACTTGTCATGTCTTTTCCGATAATGCAGCCTTTTTTTCACAGAGCATAGTGCAATTTGATCAGTTGTTGGTGGTAGCGGTGAGCATTAACAGTTTCACCAGGTTTTAACAGCTCGTAGTAGATGACACCCTCCTGATCAAACACACTGCATCGTCTTCCGTCTGAAGCGATTTGGTCTTAAGGAAGATGTTGATGGTTGGACGGGATCAACCCAAAATTTCTTGCGTTTAGGATTCTAGGATCTGAAAATAGATCCCCTTTTCATCGCCTGTCATCCGAGGAACGACTATCTTTTTTGTCTGGAAAGCAAAATTTGGCATGTGGTTTGGCGTCGCTCCATCTGCCTATCATTCAGTTCATACGGCATTTTCCGATCTTTTGAACCTTCCCCATGGCATGTAGCCGCTTGGAAATGGCTGCTTGAGAAACACCCAATTGCTCGGCAAGCATTTTTTGCGCTTGAGTATCATCCTCGTCCAAAAGAGCCTGCAATTGACAATCCTCAACCTTCCTGGGCCGATTTTCATGCTTCTTGTCACTCAGATCAAAATTGTCGTCATTGAACAGCGAAACCAATCTCTGCACGTTGTTTCCGATAAAGCATTGTCGCCATAGACCTCTACAAGCATTCGATGCGATTCGGCAGTCAATTTCTTCAAATTGAAACAGAAAAGCAAAGCTTCCCGCATTTTTTTTTAGCAAAAAACTAGACATGATTACGAAAGAAAAAATGTAGGTTGTTATATGAAATTGCTGATGATGTGCACTGGTTAATGTTGACAGATGTCAAACACAAAAAAAGTGTGTTGTGTGCCCAGGGTAGCTTTGTACGCTCATTAATGGCACCTATGAGCAAACAGCGGATTTAAGCTTATACATCTGTATATTAGTTCTAACTCCTTTTCTATGTATATTGAATTTTAATCAATTGTATTCTTATAATTTTAATTTTATTACACGCGATCGTTAATGTGCGTTTTAATACATTTCCATTTTTTAAACTTATTCGGTTTAATTTCGGTTTAATTTTACATAAATGTTTATTATTTAAAACTTTTACAAACTTTTACAAATTAAAATCGAACACAACGTTACATGTTAGAATCAGATTTCTTAAAGCATGTCTCAATGTCTCTCTTGTGACTCCTCCACATTTTAACTTCACTGTAATAAATATAATAATATTAATTTAATCACAGTTATTATATAATCACAATTCTGTTAAGCGTTTAAAAAATGTCAATACAAATATGTGAGAGCTATTTTATAAAAATTAAAAACGTTTATAATAGACTAGATTACACAAAGTTACAAATCTTTGACTTGTACAGAAAAATTTTCAACTTATTACCTTTTCCATTACTTTGTCATCAAAAATCTTTTTTGAGTACATTACATGACAAATGGCTAATCAATCTATCTGATATTTCACTTCCACACGAAGTATAAATCTTCTTACAACTAAGTGAACACTTTGATCTTTCGATAATTCAACAACAAAAAGAAAAAACGGTAAGTCCTTTATCAAGGTTTTATTGAAAAAAATATAGCTGGTTATAGAGGGGCAATTGTTAATCATGTTAGAAATCAATCTTTTTCTCAGTAGGTTCTTTCATAACACTTCCTCCGTGAGTTATAATGATAAATTTATTTTAATAAATAAAAACAACAAAAATATTTGTTAATGATCACTCTAATCTTCTCATTATCAATGCAAATAAAGATTGTAACAATGCTTCTTAATAAAACTGATTACATAAAAAAAATGGGAGATCAACTATTTGATAGAAATACTTATGTTACTATCGATAAAAATCTCATTAAATAATTACCAACGAATTAAGAAATTTACTCATAAGATGGAAGAAGAAGGGCCTTATTGATGGTTACACTTACAAACAACTGCTAAAGACAAGAGATTGTAATTTATCGAGGGCTTATGGATTACTCAAAATACATAAACCGGGTTCGCCTCTAAGAATTATTGTCTCTCCTATCAGTAGATAGATAGAATCTTTATGATTTAGCTTTCTACTTACTCATTAAGAACAGCGTACCTGAGGCGTGCGGTTTTGTAAAAAACAGTTTTCATTTAGTAGAGCAACTTAATGGAAGTCGTTTTGATTCGAATTTGCAATTGGCGTCTTTGGATGTTATCTCTCTTCACGAATGTTTCGACTGAATTGGCGATCATTAGTATAAAAAAAATGAGTTTTATTATTATATATATCTAAAACTACTATGTTGACCGAAGATGAATTTCTGATCACTCTTCGATTCGTTTTGAAATCTACTTACTTTGTATTTGATAATGTCTTTTATAAACAGGTTTTGTTGATAATGTCTTTTATAAATACCAATGGGGTCTCCCTTTTTCCCCATTACCGCCAATATTATCATGAAGGACTTAGAAGAATTGGCATTACAATAACTTCTATGCCAAATCCCTTTCTATTACAGATATGTGGATGATATCCTGTTGGCCGCGCCTCCTGAATTTCTGAATTCCATCAATTGTTTTAACTCATAAACGATTAAAGTTCACCACGGAAGTTAATAGTAATAATAGAATCAACTTTTTAGACTTGACTATCATCGTTCATAATGATATTATCATTTCTGATAAGTACAATAAACCTGCACGTTCCGGTAAATTCCTGAATTTCCACTCATATCATCCCTCGTGTCACAAGAACGGCGTAGTAATTAATCTAGTTGATCGTATTTTAATTTTATTTTATCCACGATTTTATTAAACAAATTTTACAGACGCAGTACACATCTTACTTAACAATGGTTATCTTTTCTCTCATCTTTTCAACAATCAATAAAAAAGATTAAAATTTCATTCTCACAATTCGATACAACATAAATATAAATCTCCCCCTGTTGTTTTAAATTTTTCACTATTCTATATGTTTATCACAAATCTATATCTTTTGTTCCTATTCGTTTTTAGATAAAAAAATAGTCTACATTATTCCAAACACCCTTAATAAATTTATTGGTCGTGGTAAAGACAGATTAAATCAAACGTCACAACAGTTCTATAGATATCTTGCGATTGTAAGACTATTTACGTAGAACAGATAAAAGGAAAATTACAAACTCGAATTTTAGAATATTGTTCTGATATTAATAAAAAAACGGGATTATCTTTCATTATCTCAGATCACTATATCACTGACAATCACGCATTGTGAGGATACTTGATTTTGAACCCTTACAATAAAATGATGATATCAGAAATGGTTCACATAAAAAAGTAATAGCATGGATTAAATCGACAGAACGATACAGATTCCTTTTCTGACTTATACTTATTTTCCCATACTAGAACTTTTATCCTTCTTTTAGAATTCTTTTTCCCCTTTCTTTTTGTCCTACGTCTTTCTCCTATCCTTCCTCTCCCCTATCTCTAATTTTATTAAAGTACATCTGGATTTGTCTATCTTAAATCGACGATCATTTTCTATCTGTCGCTTATATGTAAAACAACTTTTAGTTGAAATATAATTATTAATAACATTTATAATCTTAATATAATTATAACGAACAATTATGGTGTGTTCGTACTCAAGTCAAGATATATGTCTTTTTAATCTTTATTTATTTTTATTATACTTACTCGTATTATTGTTCATTTTTAATACAAACTAAGACCCGGTTGCACCAACGGTTTAATTACTTTAATTTTAAGCGAAGCTTAAAATTCTCTTTGCTTTTGATTTTAAAACGAGTTAGAGAGAGTTTTAAGTCTCGTTTAAAGTCAAAGTAACGTTGATGCAACCGGACCACACTTTTTTTTTCTTTCTTCTTTCCGTTATATTTTATTACTAATTTTTATTCTGTTCTTTACTCTGATTTTATTTTTTGATTTGTCTTTATAATCTCTGTTAATTATAAGTGACAGTTAAATTATATAACGATCATTATGGATGTATCTTTCGAGATATAAATGCATGACATTTCAAGGAGCTTCTATCGTTTTCTATCGAACATTACGTTATAACACCGATGTGAGGAGTTGCCACCGAGTCATAGCTACACATCGGAATCATAAGTAACTTCAATTTTCATTTGCGCTTTCTAAATTAAATTTGTACGTATTTTAATTTTTATGTAAATAATATTGAAAATGATTTCATGGTAGGTTGAAACGTTTGTCTTTGTTATATTTTGTTATTAAGTTTTGTCAATCAATTTTTCTACTTTTGTTTTATAATTTTTATCTTCAAATATTGTAATAAATATATTATATTTTCTCGTAGCTTCTTTTTTGTATATACTGAATTTTAATCATTTAAGCAATTTTCTTATAATTTTAATTTTATTCAAAAAATTTTTTTGGGGCATCTTAAAAAATCAGCCAATAATTCACCACTATCTGTTTCAATTAGTATTCGGTATTTCTTGTAAATATTGGAAACAATAATATTTTTCAAACTTTACTTAAATTGCAATGCATTAGGTATTGGAAATTGTCGCCTAACATTGGAAAAGAGATTTTCCACAAAGTTATTCGAAAATCTGGCTCCTAAAACGCATGAAAAATCGCGTTCTTTGATTAAACAATCAGTTAATTATATAATTTGATTAATAATAAGGCTAATTTGTAGGTTTGTTGTGTTTCCGATTTGCATGTTACAGAATAAATTGATACATGACTCTAAAAGATCTATGATTTTTATATATATTTCTTCATTTTTAGGATTTTTTCCTAAAGCAAGTACTGCATGATGTGATGTAGAGTGATATTAAATCATTTAGCAATAATCTCTACAAATGTCGCTGTTGTTCAATATTCATTATTATTTCACTCTTCGCTTAAAAAAATTCAAAGCACTGCTTACATCTCTAACCATGATTGCTGCTTTATTTATTCTCATTTTGTTAAACCGTCGCCGAGTCATAGTAATAACTTCATTATTTAATTTAAGTGCAATTTAAAAATTCAAATTTTCTTGTTCATTTATTAATAATAATCTTGAAAATGTGGAAATTTAATAATACGCGATAATTTATACGTTTTAGCGAATTCTTCTAGCAATATTATTCGTTTATGAGTGATAATGGCTCTAAGATTTTTCAAAAGATGTCCATCAGCAAAAAAAAAATAATTTGCGATTACACTGAATGAGGTACGGAATTATGTATTGATGAATATCTATATACACTAATGTTGGAGAAAGCTCTCCACAAGGCTTGATTCATACTTCCCATATCGGAGGTAACTCTGTGCCCTAAAACATATATTTTCAGATCTTACAATGATTTCTTCGATAATAAGTTTCAAATATCACCATATTTATTGGATGTATAATAAATTTATAAGCTACTGTTTCCATCGGTGAAATATTCTATTAAGCACAAATACTAAATTATATATTGCTTCCACTTTTTCACCTTCAAAATTTATAAAAATAAATTATGTTAAATAAATGGATATTTTAATATATAAGAATTTATACTTTTCAAAAATTTATTTAAAATATTAACAAAAAATGTCTTAGATCTGTAAACATAAATACACAACAAGGAAAATATTAGTTTCATTTAAAAACACATTGTCATATTTTCAATTTTACTGATGATTTGTTTATTCTGTACATTTAATCATAATCAATTTTTATAAGAGCATATTAGCAAAAAATTGTTTCACTGTCAGAAGAATATTATAATTAACGAATTTTTTCTTTGCACATTAATTTTTTGTGGTTTTGTTTGCCACAAGAACAAGATAATAAAGTTACATTATTACTACAAAAAAAAATAGTGAAAATGCTAAAAGTATGAAAAATGATTTAAAATATCCTTCCAACAAAAAACTTTCTTCTACTACATTTTTTAAATATTAATAATTATAGGTATAAGATAAGCAAAAATAAAAGAAACTTTTGTAAAATTACAAAATTATATTGTTACCACAACTTGAAAATAGTAGAAATTTCTACTATTGAATTTATACTGGAATCAATTTGTTTGCCAGATATGATAGACACCGTCGGTGCCAAACACAATCACATTGTCTCTCTTCTGTAAATTGCAAAACTTTCTCCTTCATTGCATCAAAAATGTTTTCTAATATTCCTGAGGAAAAATAAATGCCTTCAATAATTCGTTTTAAAGTGCGCGTAAATGGTAACGAAATATTTTGTTTTATCAGTTCTTTATATTAATAATATAAGAAAATCTGATTTATAGAATTTTTTTAATAGTCTTTTTAGACCAACGATATATGTGTCGTTTGTTTGATTTCGCTTGCACCGAATTTGATCATTATTAAAAACTTTATGAAATAATTTACTTGATTATAATAAAGTATTTTTTATTCTATTTCTCTCAGTCTACTCAATCTTTTAATACGATTTATGATAGTCTTCTTCGATTTTTCACATCTACGAAGAATTTCATCGGCATTCTCGAGTCTTTGTTTCATTTTTTTTTTATTTTTACATTTTTATCTTCAAGTTGTTTATGTAATAATTTTATTCTAGAACACACTTTGTATAGTTTGATATTAGATATTGATGATATAAATATATGTGCTGTTATTATTATTTTTTTTTTAATGCTCTTTTTCAATGTTCATGGATTCAATGTTATTATTTTAATATTATGCTCGTCCATAGAATCGATTGTTATGTCTGAAAATCAATTATGATGAACAAGTAAGATGGATGATAAATTAATTTCAGCCGAATGATTTGTATAAATGATATTCGTAAGTTTTTCAATATTTTCATTCATTATTTTTATCATTTCTCTTTGCTTTCAATTCTATAACAGATTCAGTTATCCCAAGGAGTTGATTTTATATGAATAGGAAAAATCATTGGCACAACACATTTCTTCAATTCTTTTTTCTCATCTTGTCGAAATCTTTCCCTTATTAAAATAATATATCTATAAATAAAACAAGATAAGGAATATTTTTGTTATTCATCATTTATTTATTTCAAAATATAATTATATTACCTCATAAATAAATGAACGTGACTTAGATTTCCAATTTTTTTTTCCGATATGTTGTAGTCATA
>NW_017259242.1:14308-71239 GCF_001594045.1 Atta colombica | reverse complement strand
CTATTGCGACAACCTTGTATGCAACAGCCAGTCATTTTCTAAAAAAATAACATTTTTTTGATGTAGTTCAGATTACAACACTAACTTTACTCTTACATATCCTCGTTCTTTTATTACTGTTAATAATATGTGTAAAATTTTACCAATTTAATTCTTAATCATATAAAGTGGTTGGATATAACAGGGCAATAGGAATCAAGCACTATAATTCTTGTGCAATCCAATATGATTAACAAAACAACTTTATTAATAATTAATCCGCTTACATATTTCGGCTCATTTTTGAGCCATCGTCAGAGACAATATGATGAGACAAATGATGTTGTAATTACAAAAAATTTTTTTACAAATTAATTCATTTCAGTGAGCCATCTCTATCTATTAACGGAAACTATAATATAAAAACGACTCTAATAATAATCTAAAATATATTAAAATTATTAAAAGGTAAATTTATTGGAAGCAAAAACGAATTATTATAAAATAATAGAAGATAGCTCACTAAAACAAAAATTTACCATATCGCAAACACTTAAATTCTATCGATTTAGTCAAAAACCAGTCTTTGACCATGTAGCGAATCAGTACCAATTATGTTGAAATTAATGAATAACTTTTAATAACAAAGAACATATCTAAAACGTTAATCGCAAAGAAAAAGAAAAAAGAAGAAAAAACTCTGATATTAATTATACACCAGACGGACATCAAAACTTTATTCAAATCTTTAATAATTTAATCTTAACAAAGAATGCTGATATTAATACCGCCATATTAAATGTCACGTATCGTGTTCCTTTTGGGGAGAGGGAGGGGGATGACCTAGGCCCTGCTACACACATTCAGGAAGCCTAAATCTTTGAAAATTGAATTAAAAACCAGACATGGAAAGATTTTATCAGCACAAATAAAACTTAGTGTATAAAGGTTTTTCAGAATTGCTGATTTCACATTTGACATTAAAATTGTAAAAAACTAAATGGCAGATCTAATATGGCAAAGTGATTCATCAAAATGTTTTTAGATTGAAATTTGACATATAAGTGTTTTCGGGATTGCTAATTCTGAATTTAAAATCAAAATTTCAAAAAACAAAATACGGATTCAATATGGTGAACTAAAATTCAAAATAGTACATTAATATTAATTTCTACTTGTAGATTTTGAAAAATAATTCTAACCAGACTTAGGGAAAATAATTTAATAAATCCAGTATCGTAACATAGAATTGAAAAAGTTTATCAAAACATTATTACATACAGCATTTTTTTGATGCACAGTAATGAATTAATCATCAAGTGAATCTTCATCATATTCTTCGTTTTCTGTTATAGTTTCAATTAAAAGATCTGCAGCTTTCGAAAACATTTCCTTTTATTTTCTTTGTTTTACAATGAAATTAAGGCTGCAAATATATATAGGCTTAATTAAAAACATATGAATAATGTTGTTTCTTTTTTACTCATTTTTCAGCTATGCTCGATTCTAAACTTTCGGAATTCTTTATGCCTTGCTTCCAAAATTTCTTCAGACAATTGTTCAATGAGTAGGCATGTTTTATTATTTCAGCATCATGAAACAATATTTTGTGGACACTCGCAGGTAATGCTATTCATATTTATCAACTACAAGTTGTGCTAAGTTTTTAACATACGCATCAAATTTCTCTCAAATATTGATTTCCTGACGATTATCTGTAGATTAACTGCAAATTTTGTTATAATCATCTTATCCAATTCAATTATATCCGAAGTCATCGAAGGATTTTCAAAAAATAACCATGCAATGTCGCTGTCGTTGCTAATACTCTGTTTGATAACATCTATAAGCAGACCAAGTTTTCTATGAAAGTCGTCTTTTTTCTTTTGTTTTTGTTTATGGATTTTTTATTGCGCATCACGAATCGACTATTTTTTGATACGTAAATTATATGAAATGTTCAACAAAAACTTCATACATCTAATCTGTGCATGCAGAGAGGACATACCAAACTTGTAGTGTTCTGTTTCCAAAGATTTTTTAGAAATTAGATGCAAGTTATTCATCTCTTTAGGAGTAGCGCATATGTAGCATTTCATAGATAAAGATTCTGCTAAAGTGGAGCAAATTTTACTATAAATCATTGTTAATAACAATTGATAGCTTATAACAAGATGAATCTCTTATCAACGATGAATCTTTGCAGATCCACGTAAGCACGGGCATTTTGCCGAAAAAAAGAAGATTGTGCATCGGTCGATTGCAATATCGTAAATTTGATATCGTGCCGGAGAATGCATTTGGATGATTTTGCGTACAATGTTGGTCAACGGATTATACCGAACTACGCGATTGTATGTGATAAGACAGTACGAGGTAGTGTTCTCCTTAAATCTAATCGCACGACCACGGTCGCTTTTGACCGATTAATTTTGCCAAGAGCAGTCTATGAGGAACCATTACGTAGAAAAGTCGTAAAGGTGAGTATCTCGGTTCAAGATACTCGTATCGGTACAGAACCGCACATCCGTTTTTATTAAAATCCAGATTCAAGTCATCGTACGGATAATATTCCGAATTCAAGTAAAGTTTCGCATTGGTTCATTTGCAGTCGTCGAATCGACTTATGTTTTCGGACATGACGTTTTTTTGACCTATTTGCAGAACGAAAATGACGTAACGCGGTTTCTCGAGCTGAGTAGCCGTCTTGATAGCCTACGAATACTTGGTTGTGCTCTGCAAAAGTAGAAACTTCCATAAGGAAAAGCCATGCTCTTATATCATCTGCTCTTCAAAGCGCGTAATATCGACAACTTAGTCAGATATCATTTATACGGCACAGCAACCGTACATTGCGGAATCATGAAGCTCTGAAACGTTACGCTGTGCACGTACCAGGTATGTAAATATGAAACCGGAATTTACCAATAGATGGCCATAACTGTCAATGTAGTGTCAATGTAGTTACAGTCAGACGGCACCATTGACGCCATTTCCTTGTTCTGACATCTGACAAAGATTTTCAACTCACAACAATACAAGTTTCATACAACAGTATAGTTTGTAATAGCGTTGAACATGTCGAATTTTGTGCCTGGAAACTACGATTTGCGGACAGCATTGATTTTCTGTTACCATTTGAAGAAAACTGCTGCAGAATCGCATCGAATGCTTGTCGAATCTTACGGTGAGTATGCTCTTGGTAAATCACAGTGCTTTGAGTGGTTTACCAGGTGTATAAGCTTAAATCCGCTGTTTGCTCATAGGTGGCATGAGTGAGCGTACAAAGCTACCCTACATACAACACACTTTTTCTTATGTGTTTGACATCTGTCAATATTAACCAGTGCACATCATCAGCAATTTCATACAACAACATACATTTTTTTCTTTCGTAATCATGTCTAGTTTTTGGCTAAAAAAAAAGCATATGCAGGAAGCTTTGCTTTTCTGTTTCTGTTTGAAGAAATTGACTGCTGAATCGCATCGAATGCTTGCAGAGGCCTATAACGACAATGCTTTATCGGAAACAACGTGCAGAGATTGGTTTCGCCGGTTCAATGACGACAATTTTGATCTGACGAGAAGCGTGAAAATCGGCCCAGGAAGGTTGAGGATTGTCAATTGCAGGCTCTTTTGAACGAGGACGATACCCAATCGCAAAAAATGCTTGCTGAGCAATTGGGTGTTTCTCAAGCAGCCATTTCCATGCGGCCAAGAAGGAGAAGGTTCAAAAGATTGGAAAATGTGTGCCGCATGAACTGAACGATAGGCAGATGGAGCGACGCCAAACACATGCCAAATTCTGCTTGCCCGACAAAAAAGAAAGTCGTTTCTGCATCAGATTATGACAAGCGATGAAAAATGGATCTATTTTCAGAATCCAAAAACGCAAGAAATCTTGAATTGATCCCGCCCAACCGTCAACATCTTCCTCAAGACCAAATCACTTCGGACGGAAGGCGATGCTGTGCGTTTGGTGGGATCAGGAAGATGTCATCTATTACGAGCTGTTAAAACCTGGTGAAACTGTTAATGCTCATCGCTACTCTCAATAACTGATCAAATTGCACCGTGCTCTGCGTGAAAAAAGACCGTATTATCGGAAAAGACATGACAAACTGATTTTCCTCCACGACAATGTACCATGGCACACGTCAACAATGGTCCAAAACTACTTGGAGACACTCAACTGGGAAGTGCTATCCCATCCCGCTTACTCACCAGACCTGGCACCTTCTGATATCACTTGTTTTCGTCGAAGCGTCACGCGCTCGCTGAGCGGCACTTCGATTCTTACGAAGACGTCCGAAAATGACTTGATGAATGGTTTACCTCGAAAGATGAGGAATTTTTTTGGCGTGGTGTACACAAATTGCCTGAAAGATGGGAAAAATGTATAGTTAGCGAGAGCAAGTACTTTGAATAAATTTGTTTTTGTTTCCTAGAAAAAAAAAATGTGTTTTTCTGACTAAAAAACAGCGGATTTAAACTTATACACCTGTAAAAAATTCAAAAAAGTAGCGATTTTGACGTGAGAAACGAAGAACGTGGAAAACCATCGAAAAAGTTTGAAGTCAGCGACTTGCAAGCATTGTTGGATGAGGATGACGCTCAAACTCAACAATAACTCGCGGATCAATTGAATGTGCCACGAGAAGCCGTCTCCATACGTTTGAAATCCATGAGAAAAATCCAGAAGATGGGAAAATGGGTTCTACATGAACTGAATGAAAAACAGCAGGAAAACCGAAAAACCACTTGCGAAATGCTGCTCGCCAAAATATAAAAGAAAGTCATTTCTCCATCGAATTGTGACTGGCGATGAAAAGTGAATATATTTTAAGAATCCTAAGCGTAAAAGATCATGGGTAACTCCATCGACATCGATTGCAAGGCCAAATCGCTATGGACGGGAGACAATGCTCTGTGTTTGGTGGGATCAGAAAGATGTGATCTATTATGAGCTGCTGAAATCTGGCGAAACCGTTAATACTGAATGCTATCGACAAATAATCAATTTGAATCAAGTTTTGAAAAATGATCGGAATATCAAAAAAGGCAACACAAAATGATTTTGCTTTATGATAATGCATCACACATAGCAAAACTGGTCAAGGAAACGATTGAGGCATTTGGTTGGGAAATACTTTCGCATGCGGCTTTCTCACCAGACCTGGCTCCGATTGATTATTACTTATTTGCATCGATGGGATACGCACTTGCTCAGCAGCGCTTCACTTCTTACGAAGATGTACGAAAATGGCTCGATGACTAGTTTGGCTCAAAAGAGCAACAATTTTTTTGGCGTGGCATCCACAAATTGTCAAACAGGTGGAAAAATGTATAGCTACCGATGGGCAATACTTCAAATAAAATATTTTTTATTATTTTCATGCAATAAACGTGTATTTTCTATAAAAAAAATTCCGGTTTCATATTTACATGCCTGGTATGTTACACTCATGTGAGACGTCATGTGTTGAATTTCATAAAGTTACATGAAACAAATCATATAAACAGCACGTTAATCGCACATTGCTAGCACGATATTACGCTTTATAATTAACACACGGTAACGTTGTAGCAATTACGTTGACGGCACAATGAATAATATAAATTTTATCTTTTTAAATCAGCACGTTAAGCACACAATCCTTACGGTATGTAAAATTTTTATTAGTTTTCATCCCAATTATGGAAACTCATCTCATCATCAATGGTTGCATTCAATAGATTCAACTGTTGAATCTGCTGAACGCAGACATTTTATAAAAAAAGAAGTACAATATTTTTCATTGAGAAATCTTATCATGCGCCTTTTATCCTATTTTATGATTTTTTTAAATACGAAAAATTGAACTTTGCCATGTCTCTCTAGTGACAATGTGCATTACTTGAAAATTGGACATATTGTATAATTCTGTACAAAACTAATCACGCGTAAAAGCATCATGCAATTTCCAAGTTACAGCGCGCAGTTTTGTTACAATGCTGACAATGCGATCGCGCATGAGAAAAATCTTCATGCGAGTTTAGAACGGGATATATGGATACGGCAGAAACCAGACGCATAACAACACCGTGCGTTTTTAAAGATGCATGCAATTTTAGTTTAATGCAATGCTAGGACTGTAAGATAATTTAAAGTAGTAATTAAAATCTGATAAAATTGACTTATACAATACCGATATAATAAATATCTAAACTATTGAAAAATCACAATCTATTCAGCTGTCATGTTAATCAAATTTATGGGAAAGTTTGCGCTAGGATGCTGCTTTTCCTGCTCGTAAGTGTGAACCACATGAAAAAGCGTTTGATTAATATTGAGATTTCGTGGTATCTCGTCGAGCTTTTTAAATTCACGCACGTCGATCGTTCATAAAAACTGCAAACACATCTGTCTGCAAAAGCTCTGATCGTATGTCTAATAGGACATGTGATCGGAGGATGTTACAATCGTCGACCATTATCTCTAAATAGGTATTTTTCCGATGTTCGGGTATCTCAGTTAATTCCGTCATTCCTGCAGACCATTTCTTCCCACGTTAACCATGACGGCCCCGTAAACCAGATTTGATTAGAAAAGCGTCTAGTAATTGACCTCTGGAGAGCGCGTCGGCTAGATTGTCTTTAGATCTAATGTGTTGCTACATTTGGATATCTGTTATCTCTTTGCGCGACGCGATATGACACGTATGTTTTTAAGGAATAGAGCCAAGTGCTCAATCAATGCAGCGCAATTGAATCGCTCCATAATACTACCTGTTTAATAGTTAATTCTATCGCGTCGCGTACCTCGCGATATAACTTGGCCAATAAAAGCGCACCGCGCAACAATTCTAACCGAGGGATAGTCACGGTCTTTAACGGTGCAACTCATGATTTGGCACATAGAAGACATTGTGCATTATTATGTTTATTGATCAATTGAATGTATAGACAAGCGTTATAGTCTTTAATACTTACATCGCAAAATGAATTTGGACGTCAGTATAACCGAGAAATACTACCCAGCGATCGATTATTAATTCATTAATTGAGTTTAATTGGATTGTGAACTCTATGCAGTGTATATAGTGGGAAGAATGGTGTCGTGTTCTAGTTTGTGTTGCCATAAATCCTGCATTATTAATTTAGCGTATAATATTATGGGATCTAGAATACAAAGAGTCAAAGATTTTTGCAATTTCAGAAATAAGTTCGTTTTGTGACCTTTTCCGATTGATTAACTGTATGTACTGAATAACATAACACGTCATTACTGGCGCGCCACGATATACCTAACGTCTTCAAGAAACGCCTTTGTCAAGTATGAGATCAGTATTTATGGCATCAAAATCTATCAATCATTGATGATTTGTTTTTTGTTTGACGCCCACTGGCGAATATTGAATCCGCCCCGCGAAAGTATTGTCGTTATTTTCTTTCGCAACGTATGCGCTTCTTCGATAATGTTTGAGCCTGTCAATAAATCGTCCGTATAAATGTCTTTTGAGGATTACGGATGCTTTGGGATATTTATCGCATTCGTCATCTGCCAGTTGTATTGTGCATATGCCAAGATAGGGAGAAAGATACGCCAAATATATTAAGCTGAAATGTTTTGATTTGATTGCCTTGACGCCAGAGGATGCGTTGGTACACGCGATCGTCTTCGAGCAAGGACATTGTCAATACATCTTTTCTATATCTGCGGATAGAACATATTTGTATTTGCGAAATCGGAATAAATGAGCGAATAATGGATCTTAAACAGTGAGTCCTACTAATAATCATCATTTAAGGATAAACCATTGCTAGTTTTCGCCGACACGTCGAATACCACTCGTACTTTGTTGTTGCTCGATGATTTGATTACTGCGTGATGCGGCATATAATACCCTTCGTCAGATGCGTCATCAATTATTAGGTGTACAACTTTGCTTCCGCCGTTTTTTTTTTCCGAAATTCGAGGCTTTATTGTAAAAAACTGGTTATACATTTATGATTCAAAATATTGTCCATCGTTGGCCACTACTTTCTCCCATCTTTCGGGTAGCGTACGAATCCCGCATCGAAAAAACTGGTCTTTTGAGGCCATCCACGAATCGATCCAATTTTTTACTTCTTCTCTAAGACCGGAAGTGTTGATCAGCCAGGCCGTGTGCCATTGATCGAAACAAGTGATAGTCAGAGGGAACAACGTCTGAAGAATACGACGGGTGGGATAGGACTTCCCATTTCAACGTTTCCAAGTATGTCTTGACCACTTTCGCAACATGGGGTCGAGCATTGTCATGCTGCAAAATCACTTTATCGTGTCTCTCGTTGTATTGCGGCCGTTTGTCTTTCAATGCTCAGCTCAAACGCATCAATTGCGTTCGATCGCCTGTGATTGTTTCAGTCGATTTTAATAGTTCATAATACACTACGCCGAGATGGTCCCACCAAATACAGAGCATGACCTTGGACGTCAAAATCACCGTTCTTGAAGCGTTGAAACCACTCATGACACGTTCTTTCACTAATAGCGGCCTCACCATAAGTATTTAAGAGTATTCGATATTTCTTCATATTGAAGCAAAAAATTAAAACCTCCCGCAAATGACGAGAATTTGGCTCGTAAACTGACATTTTCAATCGAGAACTTTATAATGCAGACACAAATCGACTAATGTTTCTATGGGGTTATGTTGACAGATGTCCAAGTTTATTGTATGACGTCTATGATCTATTTATTTCGACCACCACTTACCGCTAAAGCTATCTATAGGAAAACGGCGGAAGCAAAGTTGTACACCTAATAGAGTCATTTGCTTTAAATTTAGGTACTACATGGGCTGAAAAGTCCCGGGATTTTTCAATATGTGGCGCCACTAGAAAATAAACATGATTCATTTCGAGAGATTCATCTGTCTAGTTTATGTATGAAGTTTCATGACATTTCGTTCATTCGTTTACAAGCTACAATCGTTTAAGTGGCGCTACTTTCGCCTTCGTTCTGCACCATCACGATAACGCACCGTCACACACGTCCTTGAAAGCGATGGACCAAATTGGACCAATTACGATTCGAATTGATTGCTCACCCACCGTATTCTCCAGACTTGGCCCCCAACGACTATTATCTGTTCCCAAACCTCAAGCGGTTGTTCCAAGGAAAGAGATTCACATCGAATGAGGAAGTCATCGCGGAAACCGAGGCGTATTTCGAAGGCTTGGACGTTTCGTACTACAGAAAGGGCATCGAAATGTTGGAAAATCGCTACCAAGTGTATCGTCCTCGAAGGCAACTATATTAAGAAATAAATATAACTTTGCCCAAAAAACGCTTGTTTTCATTGAAAATCCCGGGACTTTTCAGCCCATGTAGTACGTCTCGCGAGATTGTTCAATTGCACATTGATAGTTGCGCCCGCGAGCATTTTTATCTTTTTGACGTTTTTTTTTCTTTACTGCTACGGCCTGCATTTGTACAGATCGAGATACAATCTGTGTCTGTATTTATATGGAGCGAGATACAGTCCGCAGTCTTGTTCCATCGCGTTGCAACTTCTCAAGCTGACGTCATGCGGCTTTGCTGTTTTTTACCGCTTTCACGCTGGTCGATCAAGGAACACATCCAACATTAGCAGAATCGGTAACATGCTGTCTTGTTTCGCTGTAAGCGGTATTTTCTTTCAAGGCAAATATCGTCGGAAGTAAAAAATAGAAAAATTTTTTTAACAAAAATTGTACGGTTTCAAGAATATTTTAAAATTATAGATAAAAAAAATTTTGTTCATTTTTTTGTTTAATAAAATATCTCTCTATCATCCATAATTTTCTTAAATTTTCAAATTTTTTTTTTATCAAATTAAAGATTATTTTTTTACGAATTCAATCATGTGTAATAAAGTTATATTACAATATATTACACATCATTTTCGAGAATTAACGCTTCCATATATACGTAACCAATACTTATATGGGTAAGTAATTGTCGTCGGAACAATAAAATATATAAAAACTTGAAAAGATGTCTTAAGTAAGATTTATAGATTTTTCTTATGCTTCTTATGCTATTTTCTTTATTATATATGTATTTAAATTTTATATGCAATATATATATTGTGACGTTTTATGTATATGTTTTTCCGTCCATCACAAAGGTCGGTCCCGCTGTTCAGTCGGCGTAAGACCCGACCGAACAGCGAAAGTTTGGCATCCTTGGCCTTGCACTTTTTGTAAGGCGGATGTATTTGTCCATCCTTTTAGCATTGTCTCGTCTGTTTCGCGTTTATCTCGTTTATTTATGCGTCCCACAGATTTTCTGCATCGATTTTTTTTTCGTGCGTTTTCTTGTCGTACTGCGAGTTTTACAAGATAATTGATGACCCCCCCCCCCTTGAGACCTCGTGAATTTTATGGTCTCACTAAATCGTAGAAGAAGAGAGAAGATGGCCGGGAACAAGAGTTGAGAGGGGGACGAGTGAAAACGGAATGGCCGGGGTGTCCAGCATCCTACAAGACGAGTAGCACGTGATATCGCTCCACAGTTATTTTTGCTTTGATCCGAAACATGTTCTATCATAACATATTATAGGCGCATGGCGGCGGGATCCCGAAGATAGCAGCCGAGGATGGCCACTCTAGTGTCGGCGAGAGACCCCATGACGGAGCTTGCGGAGACCTGAGAGATTAGATAGTACCAAAGAAGAGGAGGCATCGACTACTGGAACGCCGGCACCAAGATGCGAATCTCTCGCAAAATAAAAGAGGAGACCCGGGAAAAGATTCTTCCGAGAGAATCTCCTAAGCAGCCGGAGGAAACTCTGCGATCTAATCGAATTCCACGCGCTAGGACACAGGATACGTGAACGGCTCGGGCGATTCGCGAACCCGCAGGACCGCATGCCAATTAGATGCGATAGATCCTGTGGAGATAACACTGCGTACCTTCGGGAGGATCAGCACCCGGCACTTGTGCTGGCGAGCGAGTGAGGAGCACCGATGAAGGGCGCAGGACGCCGAACCCTGTCTAGCGGGCCGAGAACAAAGAGGAGGATTGCCAGAGTGAGACGAGCGAAACTGTAAGATCGCCAATTTCCATGTCCGGAAGGTGCGTGTAGTTATCGTTGTCGGATTTTTGTACGTGAGATGTCACGAAATGGCTGTGCGTCGAGGTTTTTCGCGGTAGTCGTGTCTAAGCGTCGCCTCCCACTCGCCGTAGGATTTTCGGGAGAGTCATTTTCCGCGTCCGCCTGAGCCACAGCCTAGTCATTTTTGTTAAATCTTGTTGCATACCGTTTGTCTTGTTTGTATCGGAATTCTGTATCATGGTGTCTGTGAGATCTTTATCTCTTTCCGATCTTCTGTTAAGTTCGAAGCCTCGCAGACGAATATCGACGTGGTCGCGACATATAATATTTGTGATAACACCGTTTCTTATCTCAGCTATCAAAGCATCGAGCTATTGTTTGTACGATTCATGAGAAGTATTCTTGTGCGGCGTGAGCTGGTGCCATCGAAAGTTAACGTAATTAATACGCACCGCGGAAAGTGTATCGAGGTACATGCGAGGCTAACATAACGCATTTCGGTCACAACGCTGTCGTCATGACATTGTCAGCGAGTACAAGCGAGAGTCGGAAACTCTCTATATTTGCAAAATATAATTGTTACTTGTTGTATTATCAATTATTGATTTATTGTCGTTGCCCTATTCGTTTCTCCAAACGATCCTCTATCATCGATCCTCGATATCGCGAACTGTTCCCTCTGCCATTCCCGAGGCTGAGCTGCTAGTTACGAGAGCCGTCGGCATTCGCAATTCTGCAGGATATCGCGTCGAAGGAGCCCCAATTAATTAATTTCAATCAAGAGTAGCATGCTCTCTCATATCTGGTGCCCAACTATCGGTTTCGAGGCCTCATGTTGCCCTCAGAAGGGGCCGCGTAAAGATCCACTTTCTGTTGCATTTCTTTTAAAGTCAGATGTTCGTTATACAGGAAGGAATCTTACCGAATCGAAAGAAAATTAGCTGCGAACGCGCGATCTCGTGAGTGCAGTTGCAATATGTATGAATATATATTTAGATTTTCTAAATATATAAATGTATAATATTTTTAAGATATATATACATAATTAACTCTATTATTATTTTTTTGCCTAAATTATTTATGCATGCCTAAATTCTAAACACAATTGTAAGGTTCGTAACATATTCTCATAAGCTTTATAAGAATTTTGAAATGTTTTATACTTTTATACAATTTTTAGAGACAACTTTTTATTAGCCATAAGATTTACAAAAAATCATAAATATTTACGAATAATGTTACGATACATACGCAAATACTGGTTATAAATTCTTACGAGTTTTACGAGAACAAGTTCTGCTGAGAATTGACCTTTATTAATTTCTTCTATGAACAAAAATTTAATGATTAAACAAATTTATCTGTAAGTGAAGTTCTATCATAATTGTATGAAGCGCCTCTTCCAAAAGATAAAACGTAGTATTCCTCAACCATATGCCGGGGTGCCACAAACTTCAAAGTTAAAATGTCTATTCACATTCTTCGTCCGAGCATCATTTTATTCAAAGCCAAACAACATCCAGACAAAAAACAAATTTTTCGGGGTCCGAAGATATCGGATATAGGAAAGGACTTTTTCTTTCGGAAGAGGCGCTTCATATAATTATGATAGAACTTCACTTATAAGTTCACTTATAGATAAATTCGTTTAATCATTAAATTGTATTTCGCTTCTTCCTCAAGATAAAACGTAGATGTTGAAAGATGACTGCGGCTACACAAAACTGAACTATTAGAAAAAAACATAGTCGTATTTATTTGGAAAAAATAAAATTGCACAAACTTTCTGTTCGAGATACAGCATCTTACTTATCTAGTAGATTCCTTTACTTATTTAGAATCGCCTGTCCGAACGAACGCAAATTTTGGACAATAGGCCTATCATAAAATCTAGCGAAAATGATTGAACTTTCTGTCCATCCTATCGACTTCCGAATGACATCAAGACTGATGCCTTTTCATTTAACAGCAGACATAGATGCATGCCTAGTGCTATGCGCTGAGAAAAAAATCTGTATTTATGCCACTATTATGCAAAATCTGCTTTAGTCATCTGCTTAAGATCTGAGACAAAATTTTCTTGAACCGTTTTTTGAATGAAATGAATAAAGACTTAATTTTTTCCTGAGCTTTTCGGTTTTCCTAAGATACAACTGAAGAGCTGATTCTAGCTGGACAGATATTCGGATCTTCCTCATAGAGGGATAAACTATTAATGATTGTTTTAACCCCAGGTCTTAATCCTATCGGGAATTTTAATTTCAACCAAGTCCTCTTTTACAATGATATTCCTAATATCTATTAAAGACAAGGTCTGAATTCTTTGGTCAGTTATTAAGGCTAATAATGTTACTAATTTCTTATTAAGTTTATCTAAAGATAAGTCTTCATTCGGTAATTTTTTGAAGAATTCTGAAACGATTCCAAGTGGAGTCGTATTTCGGTTCCGGTTTTAATCTTGATAGAGCTCTGAAGAATCTTTTGATACTCTTTCCCAATTTCTGGTCCTAGGATAAGGGAGATAGCAGATCGAATGCAATTAAGAAATCCATAAAATATTCATAATTCTTCCATATAAATCCATAATTCTTTTTTAAACTCCAAAGACAAAAACCTGATAAAATCTGATTTATACACGGATAAATTGCTGGCTATACAAAAAAATTCACCATTTCTTCAAGGAACAATAATTTTGTCTAAGAGACGACTCGCTTACAGAAATCATAGAAATCTTTATGACTTCTTCTGGAATCTCCTTCGACAGAAACGCTTTCCTGATAATTTTCCTACCACCAGGGTAAGTTTCCTCCACAAAGGATGCGGCTCCCTGTCCAGAGAAAATAAAGTATCTCTGTTAGATTCAAAAATTAAAGATTCCAGATTGAGAGGAATAAGGAAAATCACGGTTGTGCTAACCAAAATGGTACTACTACTATCCTCTTTGCTATTTCTGCTTTGATTTTTTTAAGAACTTTAGTAACTAATATAAATGGCGGAAACGCATAAAAAAAGAATTTATTCCAATTCAAGGTAAAGGCATCGACCGCTATCACATCAGGATCTCTTGTATGTAAATATGAAACCGGAATTTTTAAATAGAAAATACACGTTTATTGCATGAAAATGATAAAAAATATTTTATTCGAAATATTGCCCATTGGTAGCTATACATTTTTTCCACCTGTTTGACAATTTGTGGACGCCAAAAAAGTTATTGCTCTTTTGAGTCAAACCAGTCATCGAGCCATTTTCGTACATCTTCGTAAGAAGTGAAGCGCTGCTGAGCAAGTGCGTGTCCCATCGATGCAAATAAGTGGTAATCAGACGGAACCAGGTCTGGTGAGTAAGCCGCATGCGAAAGTATTTCCCAACCAAATGCCTTAATCGTTTCCTTGACCAGTTTTGCTGTGTATTAGTAAACAGTGTGTGATGGTGCATTATCATGAAGCAAAATCACTTTGTGTTGCCTTTTTTGATATTCCGATCATTTTTCATACAAAGCTTGATTCAAATTGATCATTTGTCGGTAGCGTTCAGTATTAACGGTTTCGCCAGGTTTTAGCAGTTCATAATAGATCACACCTTTCTGATTCCACCAAACACAGAGTATTGTCTTCCGTTCATAGCGATTTGGCCTTGCAGTCGATGTCAATGGTTCGCCTGGAGTTACCCATGATCTTTTACGCTTAGGATTCTCAAAATATATCCACTTTTCATCGCCAGTCACAATTCGATGGAGAAATCACTTTCTTTTACCTGGCGAGCAGCATTTCACAAATGGTTTTTCGGTTTTCCTGTCTTTCATTCAGTTCATGTGGAACCCATTTTCCCATCTTCTGGATCTTTTCCATGGATTTCAAACGTATGGAGATGGCTTCTCGTGTTACATTCAATTGATCCGCGAGTTTTTGAGTTTGAGCGTCATCCTCATCCAACAATGCTTGTAATTCGCTGTCTTCAAACTTTTTCGATGGTTTTCCATGTTCTTCGTTTCTCACGTTAAAATCCACTTTTGAATTTTTAAACTCAAAGCACTGTGATTTATCAAGAGCATGCTCACCGTAAGCTTCGACAAGCATTCGATGCGATTCTGCAGCAGTTTTCTTCAAATGATAATAGAAAATCAATGCTGTTCGCAAATCGTAATTTCCAGGTACAAAATTCGACATGTTCAACTCTATTACAAACTATACTGTTGTATGAAACTTGTATTGTTGTGTGTTGAAAATCTTTGTCAGATATCAGAACAAGGAAATGGCGTCAATGGCGCCATCTGACGGCAACTACATTGACAGCTATGGCCATCTATTGGTAAATTCCGGTTTCATATTTACATACCTAGTAACCAGGAGTTATAATTTTCACATTAATTGGCATTAATTCTAGTTGCGAATGAATCTATATCCCCATTCTTAAGAATCCCCATTTCTTAAGAATCTCATGAAAGAATCTCATCTCTGATAACTGAAACTCCGCTTCACTTTCTAATCTTCTTGATTCAAAGTCTGTTTCCGCATTATCTTTAGATGAAATATATGACGCAAAAATGAATAATTCGCATTTTTCACACCATTCCCAAATGAACTTAGCAAGGTTACTAAGTTCATTGAATATATCATGCAGTTTATGTACGAGATGGCAGTGGTGTATTCTTAAAAAAATATTGCAGTTTCTGAGTTCGGAAGCAAAACACCTGAGACCAAAAAATGCTGAAAGCAATTCCAAATGATTAATATAAAATAACTTGACTAAATTATCTCAAAAATCTCTATTCTCGCCGCACGCCACTCCCCCGGAAGGGCGTCAGAAAAAATAGTTACGATTTGCAATACACGAAATTCTATTCAAAATGTTATGCTTCTATCATACAAGGTCTTCCTATAAGATTTGATTTAAAATCATATTCGCTTCATAGTCACCCTTGGATTTTATTAAAATTAAATACTTTTTTCTCTCCGGCTAGCAAGATAAAGAACTTATCAGACATGCGAAGTCTTTAATCTTATACTTCTTAAGTTTTTTGAAGACTCTTACTTGAACCTAAATCCTCTTCCTTTTCTCTATTGGTAATTCTAATGTCATTCTCTGTGAATTTAGGACAAACCCAAGAAAAAAACTACACAATTGCGATGGAATTTTACAACTCTTTTCCTCATTAATTATGAATCTCAAGCTTTCTAATAATTCTATTGAAGCTTTTATATTACTTAAGCACTCTGCCTGAGAATTCCCTAAAAGTAGCAGATCAAGATAAGTGACTGGCTACATATCCTAAATTACGTAAATGACATACTACTGGTTTCATAAATTTTGTAATTGAATTCATAAAGAACACCATCAACGGAAAATCTTAAATATTTCCTGTAATCTCGCTCAACAGGAATCAAGTAATAAGCATCTCTGAGATCTAGCTTACCCATGAAGCAATTAGGGCTAAGTAGCTTGCACGCTACTTTAAAAACTAAATCTTCTATTTGAAATGCTCCGTTTCAATAAACTCATTTACTCTTTTAAAGTTGAGAATTAATCTGTTCGACCCGTCTGATTTAGGAATTAAGAAAATTCCGGATAAAAACTGGTCCTCATACGGATGGCACTTGTTGATTAACAGGAGATAAACTCTGATCTCTGTTATCGACCTTCGATTAATACAAATACAAATTTCCAAGCGCGCTTTCTTATTTGGGAGTACAAATTCGTTCGGTCCGATTTTTTGTGTTCAAAAATGCATTTATTCCAAAACAAAATGAATGAACAGATCAATTAAAGTATTGTCCATCGCTGCCTACTTTTTCCCATCTCTCAAGCAATTTTCGAATTCCATCTCGAAAAAATGATTCTTTGGAGGCGATCCAATTTTGGAGCCAATTTTTGATTTCTGCGAAAGAAGTGAACCGGTGATTTGCATCCTTCGGAACAACCAGTAATCAGAAGGAGCAATGTCCGAAGAATACAGCGGGTGCAGTAATCCCATTTGAGCGTTTCCAAATATTTTTTTACGACTTTAGCGACATGAAGCCGAGCGTTGTCATTAAGAAGAATAACTTTATCATGTCTTTGCTCGTATTCCGGCCTTTTTTCTCACAATGCGTAGCTCAAACGAATCAATTATAACCGATATCGATCGCCCGTAATGGAATCGCCAGGTTTCAGCTCATAGTAAACAAGACCCTTTTAGTCCCACCAGATACAAAGCATGATCTTCGAACCATGAATGTTTCGTGGTGTTGATGTTGAGGTCGATGACAACGATTGACCGGGTTTAGAGTAGTATTTTTTCTTCTTGAGATTGTCGTAGAATATCCACTTCTCATCTTCAGTCACAATCCGATGCAAAAAACCTTTTCTCTGTCTTTGAATCAGCTGTTCGCAAGTGAAAAATCGCCTTTCAACGTCTCTCGGTTTCAGTTCATAAGGCACCCAATTTCCTTGTTTTTGAATCATTCCCAATCATGGTTCTCAATTGTACAGAAACGGCTTGTTGAGTTGCCTCCAAGATTTTGCAAGCTCCTCTTGCGTTTGACTCTGATCTTCTTCGAGTAATGCCTCTAATTCTTTGTCTTCGAATTTTTTTGGCTGTCCAGAGCGAGGCTTGTCTTCAACCCTGAAATCTTCATCCTTGAAATGTCGAAACCATTCCCTACATGATTTATTAGTTGGAGCAATGTCATCATAAACTTCGACAAACATTCGATGGGCTTTCGCACTTTTCTTCCAATTAAAACAGAAAATCAAAACTTCCCGCAAATGCTGCTTGGTTAACACAAAATTCGACATTTCAAACACAGTCAAAAATCAAGGTTTTTGTATGAAACTCAAAGTGATATAAACTGAATATTATTAACAGATATTTAATCTCTCTGAAATTGCCAAAATCAGCTATCACTATGAACCATTCGCAACTGCTGGAGCCATCTTTAGGGAAACGGACCGAACTAATTTATACTCTCAATAATTCAATGCTACTACGAAAATATGAAGAAGAAGTGATGAAGATACAGAGGTAAAATAATTTTAAAAGAAAAGAATATATTTTTTAACATACATTTATTTATCATGTAATGCAACATGTATAATAAATAATTTAAACCATAGACTATTAGATTACATTCTATAATAGAATTTTTATCATAAATTTTGTACAAAATGTTTGCAGCATCGCTTTTTTTAGTAATACAATTTTGTCTTAAAAATGACACAAAATATTCGAATTTCTTACTAACATCGTGCGTATATTGATTCAGTTCATAAAATGCTCAACACATTATTCAAATTCAAATAAGAAAAGTTGTTGGTACAAACATGTGCCATTTAATGTTAGCTTTATGTTAATCGTATTATATATTTTAACAAATTTCACATTTAGATCTTGAATCGATAATGACTGAACTGTTGACTCCATTATATCGCTCGATATCTGCCTCTCGATAAATGCCTTCCACATAGCATGAAGATGAACATGTGATTGTGGTCGTCTTGATTATGGTCACCAATCGCAATTTACACATTAGATATAGATCCTACAACAACCTCATCCAGAATATCCAGAAACTTGTACACTGTCAATGTCAACACATATTTCCTTATCAAGATACAAGATATATAAGTTTCGAACATCTACTAGATTTTTAAGAAAATGCGCTGTAGAAAAAAAGAAAACATGTAAATAGATATTACAAAAATACATAACGTATAATATGTATGGTATAAGCAAATATTTTATAAAATTAAATAAACTTACTATCTCTTGCCTCATCCTGTTGAATTGGAACGTAATAGTTCATGACTTAAGATATTTTATTTTCTCGGAGAACTTATAATTAGCAATAGCTGTCTGAACCTTGTTGAATCTCTCTGAACGACTGATGCGATAATATTGTTCTTCTTTTAAACAGTGTTCCCTTCCACATTTTTTTTTACACATCTTAAAATGGAGGGAATTTTTTTTTTATATACGTTATACTTTGAAGAACGGTTATAACATGGTCAAAGGATACCAAATTGACACATATCATAAGAATGCACTCTAACGATATCCAATCTTTTTTATCTAAGGGATTGACGCCAACGACAATAAAGTCTGTCTACTCCTATTCTCTTTTCAAAAATAAATTTCGGGATAGCGTATGTATGTATCGATAACGACTAATCACATTACGGTATACGCATACTCATTAAATCCTTTTCTGTATCATCCATTTGCGCACTGTCTATGATTACGAATCCATACTATTGCTGCCAACAGCAGCGACACAGTTCGCAGAAATCTTCGTAAAACATGTTTATATTTACATGGTCATTGTATACATGTTTCAGATTGATACTATTCTGTTTGAATAGGATCAACAGATTTGCATTATCATGTATAAGATACTTCGGTATCTTTGCATACGTCTGACAGAGATAAAAACAGTCGACGTCCATGTGTTGACCTATCGCAAAGTACTTTCTGATCGCGTCTTGCTTATCACATGTCGTCAAAAATAAAAATTTAGAAGTGCCTCGTTCGGTGAAACGACATCGCTATTATTGGAGAAATAAAATAATCAATTTCTTCAATCGGGGCTAATAAATTCTCCAAGTATCGATATTTCAGCTGTTACAACGAGTACACGTTTCGAGTACACATTCTCGAAGCATATGTCATGTACAGGGTGCGCCAAAATCCGGACAAATCGAACAATTCCTTTAAACAAAATGTTTTTAATGAAAAATTAAATATTACAAAAAATCCTTTTACAGAGGATCTCTGTAGAGCACAATTATTCGATATATCCCCCATTAGCTTGAATGACGACTTCTATTCTCGGTTTGAAGCATTCGCACGCACACTGTAGCGCTATCCATGCCGATGAATGTTGCCTCAAAGCGTTCCTTGATGACGTTACATTGGTCAAGACTTATTTCTAACCCTTTCAATTACGCTTCATACGTAATAGTCCAAGGGATTTAAATCTGGACTGTTGGGAAGCCAGAATAGAAGCCGAGGCGAGCAACTCGACTTGTCCTGACAACTTCAGAGAGCATCTATTGTATCTTTAATGTGTACAATTTGTATCGAAGGTCCTCTTTGGCAATTCGACGCATTGTTGGCTCGCTTACACCAACAATCAATGCTAATTTTTGCAACAATTGCCCTAGATCATCTGAAATCAACGCTTGAACCCTTTCAACGATTGCGGGAGTCCTCGCGATGCGTTCTTTCGAGTGATTCTTCCTCGCTGACATACTAGAACCTTCGTTGGACCTTCGTTTTAAATTCGTATATTTTGCAACGTCATAAATAGTTGATCTTGGATACCCAAAGAATCGAATTATTTCCGTTACTGAACATCCAGCGCGAAGGCTCTTCGTTTATACTCCACACTTGTTTCAACATCGCGGCTATTTTAAGAATTGTTTATTAGAAGCATCAGAGTTTCTCGGATGTCAACAACAACCTCTGGCGGAGACACAATATAGCAGAAAATTTAAATTGAAATGTGTCCGGATTTTGGTGACGCACCTTGTAGACTTTCCAACAAACTTATCAACACGTTTATTTTGCCGCAGTTAGATGGACCACAGATAATATCACGTATAAAAATCGGCAACATATTTCCATGTTTGTGCATTTCTTTTTCAGTCTGTATTTTGTTGTCGACATTAATTACTTTAATTGTTTGCGATTGTAGCATAAACCCCATATTTTCATCTCTTCACTGATATAAATTGAAAAAATTTCACTGAAAGCGGACCTATTTATACAAGCGCGTAGAGCGAATTGCTCAGTATTGAAAATGTTTCTTATTGTGTCAGACAACTGCGATGTTTAACCGCCAATGAGTTGGACTATATACTGAAAATTATTTTGTTACGAAAATTTAAGAATTACATAGGTCAACTGTGAGATAGATTACCTGAACATATAAAAGTTGAGAAGTTTAGAAGTTCAGCAACATCGTTGGTACTTGAAACATTATAATTTGCTTTGTCATTGATCGCATATCGATAGTCTAGCATCATTTATAAAAAATTGTTACGAATGTCAACTACAACAACAAAAGGTTGCAGCTTTTTAAATCGCGCGATAAATGCACTTCCATTCGAATTATATATCCTCGGATATCAATTTTGTGGTTTTTCCAGGAACGCATTTAGAAAAGCGACTGAGGCAGTCAAGGCATTAATCCGTTGGACTCGGCGTGTGGCAAACATGACATAGCTTATTCACAGAACAAAGATCTCACGAAACGATACATGCTGATAAAATATTCGCCGAGAAGACACGGAAATTATTGCGACAAATTCGACTTTCGGAGAGAGAACTGCTGCCACCACTGTTTGAATGGCTATAAAAACCAAGATGAAAATCGATATGAGTTTGAAAACAAAGAAGAAGAAATCAATAAAAAAGTGACAAAACACAGTGGTTTCTTACCTATTCTACCATTCTGCTGGCAGTTGTCGACTCGCTGGTTGGCGGCGTGACAGGAATCACAAAAGTTATAAACGACAATAAAGCTGCGCAGCGTCAATTGGAAGAATGTCATAATCGTGTCATGAAGTTTACCTCGTACAAGCGTGGACGAGGAATCTCAACATAGAAAATAAGAAAATAAAAAAAGAGCTTATAAAAATGCTTAAGGAGACAACTACCAACAAAATTGCAACAACTAGCAAAACGTATGTGCATTTTAGAGATATTTTTATGCGTATTATCTTACCAACAGAGGTATATCGAAACGAAAGCAGTATCGTAAATTTGAATAATGCCAAAATACTCATTGGATGACGTACGCGAAGCAGGGAGATCGTGCTGTTTACTTTGACAGTTTCGGCAATTTTCAATCGCCGAAGGAAATGATGCGATATTTGAACGTAACACAAATTATAATCGCACACCTTATCAACATTACGATCAAAATAACTGTGTCTACAAATGGTTGACGATCAATTTAAGAAACTGACATTGCACTGTTTCAGTATTTATTCAAATATGTTACTGACATTTACTGACTAGTAAGAGTCCTCGCGGAACTACCTTCCATAGATTTGAGCGATGGTGATTACGAGCTCGGTCTAACGGACTTTAAAACTTACCATACGATATCTAATGTAAATTCAATAATAAATTGAATAATAAATTTTACATTGATGAAGACGACGGAAGGAAATTGTTATTCCGGAAGGATATTCCGAATCGTATGAAATATGTGACATAAACGACTATTTAAGACGTGCAATTTTACAATCTCTCCAATGATACTGCGAAGAAAAAATGCTTCGCAAAAAGGATGCAGAGTATCTATTGACTATTTGCGCTAATACAATAAAGAGCGAGATTAAGTGTGCTTATCGAGTAAATTTCATCAAATCTCACAACAATGAATCGCTATTAGGATTTTCATCGAACCGCATATTGGAATCACAGTGACATGAATCGGATGTATCGATAAATATCATCAACGTAAACATCATTCGCATTGAATGCAACGTGACCGCGGATGCGCGAGACACATACAGCAACGACAAATGTGTGCGATACACAAGCCGAAAAAATCCGAGCGCCAGGATATAAGATATCGAAAAGACCGATACAGATCATCATTTATCTTCCGATCATCGTACGGAGCATTACGGATCTGACATTTCGCATTGTGGATCAAGACGAACGATTGCTCGATTTTCGCAGAGAAAAGATCACAAATTAGATTACAAATACGGAGGCGATAGCAATAAAGTGATACGACAACATAAGATGCTTGTTTTGAACGAGCAGACGAAACAGATCAAAGACATATTTTTTGCCAGAGAGACGACAATGATCAGAAACATTAGACCGTTCAGTAGAAAAAACTCATTGCGTTAAATTTTTACAATCATTGGGCTTTTTCATATGAAATATCTGAGATGATTGATATCTTGAATATTGGAGGCGAACCGATCTTTGATGATCGCATCGTTAAGTTCGAGTTTCACACGTACAATCCGTACGTCAACACGACGTTTGAACATAGCGACGAGATAAGGATATCTATACAATGGCAAGATTTATACACGGTGAAACTCGAACTTGACGATGTGATTATCAAAAATCGGTTCGCCTCCAATATTCAAGATATCAATCATCTCAGATATTTCATGCGACAAAGCCCAATTAAGGATTGTAAAAATTTAAGGTTCGACGCAATGAGTTTTTTTATTGAATAATCGAATGTTTTTGTACAAAAGCATTTTTTACGTCGAAAATAGATTGACTTCAAAGAAAGAAAATGTACAAAATCGGCCAAAGCTTGGATGTAATTGCGTGGCGCTCACGTTTGATGAAATTCGAATTCAATAGTATGGAGATTGACCGTAGAAACGTTGGAATGACTAATCTTATGAAAGGATATGCAACATTTTCTAAAAATCGCATATAGTTTGCATGATGCGGGATTTCTCGACTCTAGTAATACCACAGACAGTTTAATAATCCGTCGTCTAATAATAAACGACAGATACTTTAATTTGTGTGCCGCTCAGCATATTGTTAGGCTTTTGAACATTACAAACGTATGGTAATTAACGCTCATCACGAATTGATTTTGATACGAGCGCGCAATGATAATAATTACATAATAAGAGATTCAGCAACAGAGCCGACATTTGAATTATTCAAAATACAGTGGCGAATGCCTTACGTTGCGTTGAATGGAGTTAATAAACTATTAGGTGTACAACTTTGCTTCCGCCGTTTTCCTATAGATGGCTTTAGCAGTAAGTGGTGATCGAAATAAATAGATCATAGACGTCATACAATAAACTTGGGCATCTGTCAACATAACCCATAGAAACATTAGTCGATTTGTGTCTGCATTATAAAGTTATTCTCGATTGAAAATGTCAGTTTACGCCAAATTCTCGTCATTTGCGGGAGGTTTTAATTTTTTGCTTCAATATGAAGAAATCTGCGGCTGAGGCTCATCGAATGCTCTCAAATACTTATGGTGAGGCCGCTATTAGTGAAAGAACGTGTCGTGAGTGATTTCAACGCTTCAAGAACGGTGATTTTGACGTCCAAGGTCATGTTCTGTATTTGGTGGGACCAGCTCGGCGTAGTGTATTATGAACTGTTAAAACCCACTGAAACAATCACAGGCGATCGATATCGAACGCAATTGATGCGTTTGAGTCGAGCATTGAAAGACAAACGGTCGCAATATAATGAGAGACACGATAAAATAATTTTGCAGCATGACAATGCTCGACCCCATCTTGTGAAAGTGGTCAAGACATACTTGGAACGTTGAAATGGGAAGTCCTACCCCACCCGCCGTATTCTCCAGACGTTGCTCCCTCTGACTATCACTTGTTTCGATCAATGGCACACGGCCTGGCTGACCAGCATTTCCGGTCTTATGAAGAAGTAAAAAATTGGATCGATTCGTGGATAGCCTCAAAAGATGACCAGTTTTTTCGATGCGGGATTCGTACGCTACCCGAAAGATGGGAGAAAGTAGTGGCCAGCGATGGACAATACTTTGAATCATAAATGTATAACCAGTTTTTTACAATAAAGCCTCGAATTTCGGAAAAAAACGGCGGAAGCAAAATTGTAGACCTAATAAATAATGCGTTCGATATTATGGTGAATAATTATATTGCGACAGCATGTGTAGCAATCTATCGCAATGTAAATCGGTGTGCTGAAACGAGATATTGCATATAAATGTCGCCAGATCGCACGTGGGCGTCTTAATACGCAAAATGTATACTCGTCAGTGCACTTTCGACAGTAAATTACATTTTCTGAAATTAGTTAATTATTGCTCTTGAAACTGTTGAGTCGCATTCTACTCGGAACCACATAATGATGGTCACAGTGATATCGACAGTGATGCTGTCACGTTTTCATAAATTGGTGATGACATTCCCGTTGTTGACGTTGTTGGTTATGTTAGCTTTTGGAGGGGGGGAGCTTCTTCCGTGGGGCACAGCTTTGCCTTGGCGAGGGAATTTCTCCAGGGGAAACCCTGAGAGTCTAACAGTGCCCCGTGCGGGACCTCCCATAATAGCAGGATCTGCACACTGGATCTCCCAAGGGGATCTCTCTCTCTTTGAAGGGGGGGGGTCTCGTCGTTGTTAAGACGGGTTCCCAATGTATCAGTAGGGGTTGGCGATCCTGACTTCAATCGCCTGGTGGCATGGCACCAGGGGGAGCATCGCTTCCTGCGTGATGTGGGACTTGATTTCCATTGGATGTAGGTGTCCATGGAGTCCCTCCCTCTCTAGGGATTGGGGTGGTTTCCTCAGAGTCTTATAGCTAGAAGTGTCGACGTGGTGCTCCCTCAGACAAACCGGCCCGTATCCTGGCTGTGGGCTGGCTCACGCCATGAATGGGAGAGTTCCCAAGAACTTGGATCATTGCATTGAAAGCTCTTCTGGAAGAATACGAATCTTGTTCGTAGAGGGAAGATGGGGAACCACACGGACGTTTTCCGTAGCGGGGGCCTCGTCCCTCCTAGAGAGGTGGCTGCGTGGCCGCTCGGACTTATTCCTTCTGGATACCGGCCCCTGTCCCCAGACCACTCGGACATATTTCGAGGTCGGGATCGAGGGCGATACGTAGTAAGCGCGTGTGCGTCCCTTCCGAAACGGGTAGGCAGGTCCACCATGGGACATGAACTCCCTCCCTCCCCTCATAGTGGACGTGCTGATCGCCACGGCGGTGAGAATCTGGAAGGGGCGCCGCTTCCATGACCTAATCCGTCCGTGGGGGTCCTCCGTTGGGAATGGTACTACCCACAGCGGTATTCTCGAGGCTGGAAGCGAGGGATCCCCGAAAGCCATAGACAGCCGTGCCCGTCCACGATGAGTAAGAGGCTGAAAGCCAGCATTCCCGATGATACATTCCGGGGATCCGAGCCATATGTCAGCTCCCCGGAGGAACTTAGGGCCTCTCCCCTGAACATATTTCAGGGGAGGGGTGAGGGTACACCTTAGTTGGCAGGGCCGCTGCGGGGAAGGGGATACCTTCAGTGATGAGCTTTCAACAATAAATAAAATCATTACATAACAAGGAGCAAACATGCTCAACGGGAGAATCAAGTAGCGAGATCAAGGACGACGCAGCATGGAATCGGACATCGAGTCAGGATGCTGGAATAGGACAGCGAGAGAAAGAACCTTCTGGAGGGCACTGATAAAGCTATGCCCTGAGCCGAGAAGGGCAGGAGTAGTCCTTTTACTATGAGGAGAAGGAGGAGGATTCTGTGACCGGCATTGAGGGTCTACAACTGAGAGGTGGAATAGGCTCTCCTCCGAACAGGGAGTCTGCCAGTACCGAGTCTGTCAGACTGGAAGGATGATACGGAGAGTAAGAGAACTCTCTCAAATATCATCAAGGACACAATAATGAAAGGAATTGGGAGTGGGAATCGAAAGAAATATGACCAACATCCCTCCACTTGTAACAATTATCAAAGGGAAAGGGAATTTGGAAGAAACCTTCTAAGCCAACAGAAGTGAAAAGTAAGGAGAAAGAAGTCATAGCTCTTCTTCAAGGAAAATGGAAGAGAATGTCTTTTGTTCTCCCGAACAAAAGAGAGTGAGAGTATCCCAGTAGGGCAAGTAATTTGCATGGATGCAAATACTGGGAAGAAAGGAGAAGAAGAAGGCCTCGCAAAACAATCCAACATCGAAGAAAAAGAAAAAGAGAGCTCCGGCTCTCTTTTAGCAAAGCATAGAACAGGATGGCAATATAACTAAAAGACCGCCACGCATTGCTGTGGTACAAATATCTAACAGCGGTGATATGAGCTATGCGAAAATACTCCGCACGACGCGAGAAAGAGTTAACATTGCAATGAAAGCAACGTTGAGGAAATCGGCATTAAGAAGATTCGTCCAAAGAAGGCTCGCACGGAAGCATTTCTGTTAGAGCTATCCAGCAAGGGCGGCTCAGGCGGACTCATTAGTAAGTTACGGGAAGTACTGGCGGACAAGGACGGAGTTCGTATGTCCAGGTCTAAAAATAGCTGAAATAAGGGTGAAAGACATTGAAGATTCAGTATCCCAACAGAAGATAGCCAACGCAGTAATCCGAGAAGGCAGAAGCTGCGACACTGGAGATATAAAGATAGGTCCTACTAAAAAGGTCCCGAACAGACTGGGCATAATATGCCTCTTAGTGGCAGCTATCAAGGCTAAGGAGGATTAGAATGGGATGGACGTCCACGAGGATCGATCTCCTGCTGGATTGGCCCTTACAGTGCTTCAGGTGCCTGGAAAAAGGACACGTGAGAGCGGAGTGTCGAAGGGAGGTGGACAGGACTTTCAGATGCGGGTCGAATGAACACAGAGCCATCGAGTGTGACGAGTCGATTGCCCATTATGCAGATACTGACCTACCTTCGAGTCCTTCCATAGGATCGGGGGAAGGCGTGCAATTCCCCTAAAAGGACAGATAAGATCTCAACTAGCATCAATCGAAGCTAATTAGGGACAAGGAAAAGATGGAGGGAGACACGGAGGTGCCGCTTCTGCAAAGAGAGAATAAAAGGAACAATGTCCTGCCTACGAACAAGTCCAGAGGAAGCATAAGAGCCACATCATCAAAGGTGTCAATGAACGAAGATCCTCTTATACCCAGTAACAGCAACATCGGCCCTGGAACATCGGCCGAGAAACCTGTGGAAAGAAATATATTCCAAATCGAGCAAGCCCATGGCTCGCAGGACTAATCTGGATGTCACAAATAGAAACTGAAGAGGAACAGGAAGACTCATTAAATCGGAAGAGCGTCCTGGATAGAGAGACCTGGAACAAAGATAATGCCTAACAAACTGCTCCAGGCGAATCTCAATCGCGCCCGCGTCGCGCAGGACTTAATCTGCAAACGATGGCGAAACACGATTGTGGGCTGGCCATTATCTCGGAACGATACAGAGTTCCAGTGAACCATTCGCACTGGATCGTGGACAAACTGGGATTAGTGGCCATAATGTGAAGACAGACGAGGAAGCTCCTACCATGTATCCCTATAAAAGCTGGTGAGGTATGTGACATGGGGAGATATGAACGTAATTTGCATTTACATATCGCCGAACATCGGCGCCTCCCAGTTCGAAGAAAGACTCGAGCTATTAGAAGCGTGCCTGAACAGATTATCTGACAGATCCACTGTTCTCGCAATGCAAAGTCCTCGCTCTGGGGCTCCATTCGTATTGACTCCAAAGGAAGAATCCTCGAAGAATGGGCGATAGAACTCTGCTGTCTGAATCAGAGAAGGGTAAATACATTTGTGAGAACGACCGGAGAGTCCGCTATAGACATCACGTGGGCTTCCCCGTCGGCCCCAAAAGCACGAGCTGGAGGATACTTCCAGACGAAACGCACTCGAATCACTTTTACATAGAGGTAGGTTTGAGGAAGATCCAGATGCAGGCCACAAAGCGCGGCCAAACTAGACCGCAAAGATGGAGTCTCAAGCAGCTGGACGAGAATCTATTGGAAGTGGCAATCCTGGCCGGATCCTGAACCACAACTGGCGCGGAGAAGGATTTGGACAAGCAAGCGATGGAAACACAGAGCATGCTGGTCCGAGCGTGCGATGGCAACATGACAATGCTCATGACCACCCAACGACCCAGGAAAGCAATGAATTGGTGTGATTCCATTGCGACACTGAGATGAATTGTCATGCAGGCAAGAAAAATCAAGAGGCTGAAGCGATCTCAAAGAGACCAGAGTAGAAGCATACAGGCAAGCCAAGAAAGAGCTTAGAGTGGCCATTAACAAAGCCAAGAATAGTCTTGGAAGGAGTTGGTTCTCTCTCCCTGGATGAAAACCCATGGATTCTTACCATACTTGCTGATACGGAATAAGCTCAGAAAATGGATATTATTACGAACAGAGGGCTTGGAGCCACCCTTTTTGAAAGAGGTCCTAGAGACCCTCTTCCCACAGCCCGATGAAAAAGTTTATAACTGGGTTGAGGCACCACTCCCGGATAGCGGATGTGGATCCCGGAAAGAAGAGTTTGAGATCTCCAAAGAAGAGTTAAAGGGTATCATCAAGAAGATGATGTCTCGAAACGCAACTTCCGGACCGAATGGAGTTTACAGCAGAATTTGAGCGATCGCGGCCTGCAGCGGACCTAGGAGAGAGCCTCAGAGGGATATTCACAGAATACTTGAAACAAGGCGTCTTTTCAAAATTTTGAAAAAAAAACAAATTAGTCCTACTAAGGAAGGAGGCAAATCAGAGGATAGTCTCTCTGGGTATCGTCCAATTTGTCTGCTCAACGACGAGGCTAAGCTCTTGGAAAGAATAGTAGTTAGGAAATCATTCGGCATCTAGATAGAAGGGGCCTGAATTTGCATGCCGAGCAATTTAGATTCCTCCCAGGGTGCAGCACGATGAATGCTATCCTCCGGGTACGATTCATAGTAGAGGAGACAATCTCCGAGGAGGAGAGGGGGGGAAGGTAGTGCTGAATGTCGCGTTGCACATTTCCATTCAACGCATTCAATTCCCTTCCCTGAGACCGCATCGATAGGGCGTTCGAAACTCACTGAGTACCTCGGTATCTACGCAGAATCCTCCGGAACTATCTCGACAGAGAGTTGAAGTTCATAGACGCCGAGGGAAATCTCATCCGAAGAGTGGTAAATATGAGGGTGCCACAGGGATTGATCCAGGATCTTTTGTGGAACCTAGGATATGACCAAGTGCTAAGGCAAGCGAAGCTTCCCTCCCCCCCCCCCAGGATTGTAGGATCATTTGCTATGCGGATGACACCATAGTGCTTGCATTAGAAAAGGAAAAGGCTCACGTTATCACTGATGAAGCGTTGAACAATGTGATGCAGGAAATGCTAGCGTTAAATCTTCGGGTGGTCCCTCAGAAATCTGAGGCCATTATCCATGAAAGAAAAAATAGAAGGATATTGAAAACCGAGATGGTGGTGGCTGGGATGCCGATATCGGTAAAGACCAATATCAAGTATTTCGGACTGGTAATCGAGGTGGAATTTCGAAAAACACTTCCGCCAGTTGGCGCCAAGACTTGAGCGTATGGCGATGAACCTGAGCTCTTCCTCAATGTGGGCGGTCCAGGAGGAAAAGCCCGCAAGCTTTTCAATAATGTAGTCCACTCGATGGCCTTATATGCAGCGCCTGTGTAGGCAGAAGAAGCAAGGACTAGGAAGATCATCCAGAGAACACTGCACGCTTCGTAGAGAAGATTGGCTACGAGAACGGACTTATAGGACTATTTCCTTTGCGACTATGCTGGCGGGAATTCCCTCCTTGGAGCTGGTTGCTGATATGCAAGCGGAGGTGTTTGATAGCGTCAGAGAGATGCGGCGCCGGGAAGGACACCCAAGTCTCCGCGAAGGTCGTCAATCTGATCAAACACTGGGCAAGATGCCTTAAGATGATGGACTCATGGAGGAAGTAACTCTTAAGGCCACTTGGGAATGGAAATCGTGAACGGCTCCGTCTGCAGGATTGGGCAGACGCCAGAGGTAAGATCTCTTTTCATACGACGCAGATACTATCCGGAATGTCATGAATGCTTTGGTCGATATTTGTGTCGATATCTGTGCCGGAAGGGAAAACACACAAATCCTGACATTGCGACGCATACGGATACATCGGAGACATACGTTGGAGGTGTTCAGCGTGGGATCGACAAAGAAGGCAGCTAGTCAAGGCTGTTGGAGACCTGTCTCTGCGAGTGAGGCCATGTTAGATACCGAAGAGAAGAGGCAGACCATCGTAGCATTTTGTGAAGATCATGGTTCTGAAGGAAGATAGCGAAAGAGCGTGTCGAGGAGAAGATCGATATGTGAACGGCAGCGAGACGTAGGAGATCGACTTCTTTGATTTACTTCTTTGCGGAGGAAAGTTCCAGCTGTGACTGGGACTGGGAAGGAAGCACCGGGTTCCCCGATTGCCCTCTCTTCCCCTTCCTTGCGTGATGGCCCACTTTACGGAGTTTTACACCATTGTGCGCTTGTGCTGTGCACGGCTTTCCCAAGGGCCGTTCGAAAAGCTGTAAGGCGTCGAGTGGATGATTTGATGCCTCCTTGAAACGGTCCGACGGGAAGACGGCGGGAGGAGATAACGTCCCCTCCCACTAGCATTGGGAACGGACGACGCAACATGGCACACAGCACGGAATGGCACTGTTGGTCTGGACCGGGTCGATTGAACTATAGAATGATGAAGAGCCCTGACTCAAACTCATCGCCCTGAGTCCGGACGCTTGCAGTGGTTTAGTGAGTAGATTCCCAATATATCGGCGGGTACTGACGGAATGCCGGTGCACGTTGGCGGGGAAGTTCCACATGATCCCGTCCTTTCCCCGAGGGACGGGGGAAAGGAGCATACCTGCGTTAAAAAAAAAAGCTCTTGGAGGAGAGCCAATCTCGACTCTTTGGCTCGACGGCGATATGTTGCCAGCTACGTCTATTCCGAAGTCAGCTTGTAGTTCGTCTAGGATTTCTTGAAGGTAATTAGAAAGTCTGCATCTTGGTCTGGAAGTTCGCGTTGCGATCACGTGTTGATTCATCTCAATGAATGCTCAGAGTTCCTAGAATTCCTATATTACAGGCTATAGAATATTATACGTAGTGTTCTTCCATAATTGTATTTTTTGTCTTTTTATTTCTTGAGCTCTTCGTATTATCTCATCAAATGTGGCTTCTATGACTGCCGTCAAAGTTCTATTCGTACCGTAATTAAATTTATCTTGTATTCGTTTTGCTTGAATTCGTATAGTTGCGATATTGAGATTAGTGGAGGAGATATAACGATGTGAAATTTCTGTAATCACTTTATAAGAGCTCATGCTTGCTGAGACTGTTCTTATTTTACATCTTTGCTGTACAGTGATAATTCTGACTTTCTCTATTTCTCGCTATTAAAATTTGCGCATCTCAATTCTATCTTTTCTTTTTTCGGAGCTGAGAATAACCAATTTCCAGGTGTCGTTAGTGTCTTCCAGTAGGTAGTATTTTTTAATAGGTTTTATTTTTTATTACTGTGATAATTATTTTGCATTAATCAGGATCTATTTTCTTCTTTAATAGAATATTAATATTGCAATTAGGCGTTTGTCGTACTTTTTTTAACGGAAATATTGTAGAGCATATAAAAATTTTGTCAGTGATGATACATTCCTTTAGCACTTCGTTGTGTAGCTCGTAAAAACTATCGGTGTGTTCGTCTATGGTAATGCGATATATTCGGTGTCTGATTGGATCGCAGCGAATTTATTCAAGTCGAATTCTTGTATTGGCAACGGCATTATTTTATAAGGAACTATTTCTTTGTTATTAATAATGGTACGTAAAAAATGGTACGTATAAAATGTAGACAAGGCGTTTTTGTGTATAAGCAATGTGTAAGGCGAAGATTTTTAGTAATTTGTCGATTCCTTCTGTATTTATAATTACTGGAAATTCAGCATCAGGGATTTGTTCATGAAGTAATTTGGAACTTTTAATTAAAAGTGATGGCGGTATTATTCGTGGTTGTATTAATCCTTGTTTTCCGAATAGAATTCCGTTTATTAAAATATTTAAATCCAACTCATGTTCTAAGATTGCCTTATCGAAATGTTCAATAATTAATGCAATATGATTTCGTACTTCATTTACTTGATAATTATGTATTATATTGGACAGGTGTTTATTTAATTTATCTTGATTAATGCGTATATCATAGAGAGCCTTCTCAAATTCTCCGAAACTCTTTTACTATAGTTTGGTTAATAAGTAATGCTGTTAGATCGGTTTTATTATCAATATGAGATATTGTTGAGTGTGCATCTTCTGTTGTACCAAATAGAATCTTGCTAATTTGTCCTATGAATTCTAGCACTGCTCTTTTGCCTTTGTGTTTTCCGACAAGCTTTTGAATTTAATTGTGGTATTGGATTAATCTATGGACTTTTTTTGTTAATATTAAAAGTTGTTTTTGCGAAATGCATATTTGTGGAAATCTTTCGCATTGTTCCTTTGTATCATTTAATTCTTGTCTTAATTTTGTTAATCGACAGTATCGGCTACGTCGACATATAATATCATTTTCCAAGAAGTGTTTGAGGCGCAAGCTGCCTGTATCTTCATAGAACACCCCAGAGTTGTTTTTTTCCTGGTAATAGCGTATTTGTCCTTCATCATGGACCTATAACGTGTGCAAGTTTTAACTGGTCGATGTGTATAATTTTAGTTTTATCATAAGAGATTAATATTCTTATATTATGATTATCTAATAATTCGAGGATTTCATACAGTTCGATATATTCATTATCAAATTTATATTTTTTCTTCGGTTTCAATAAACAAAATTTCAATAGACAAAATTTATAATTTTGAATTTTTGCCTTTCTGCCATAGTAATATTTTGATCTTTGTTTTGCATTCCTAGATTTATAACAGCTAATTTCCATAGATCTGTTAATTTATCTATCAGCTTATCAATATAGTCGTTATATGTTTCTGTCGCGTCTACCGATTTTAATTCAGAGGTAGATGTGCTAATTTGTCAAATACGAGTTCATGGCGTAAATTTTGTTCGTGAACGCTTGTATTGTAAGAAAGCACGTTCTAACCAATCATCCCATTCTTCTTCGTTCACTATGTAATGCTTTAAATACTCTGTCAGTACGTGGTGACGTCTCTCTATTGAGCCATTAGATTGTGGATGGAAAGCGGATGTATGATATTGTTTTATTCTGAAATGTTTTTTTTATTATTGCGCTAGTAAAATTTGAGCCTTGATTAGAATTACTCGTGGACTTCCAAATTGACAAATAAATTGACGAGTAAAAGCTTCTGCTATTTCTTCTGAATTAGCTCTAAATAAAGAAACGGCAATTGAATATTTCATTAGCAAGCCTTGAATGGTCAGGATATATTCATGTCCAGACATCGTTGTAAATAATGGTCCGACAATATCCATAGATATTTTATCGAAAATATCCACTGATGTATCTGTAATTATCATTTCTTGTCTCGATATTAATTTTTTCTTTTGACAGCTGTTGCATTCTAATAAAATTTTCCACTTATTCTTTCATTTTTTCCCAATAATATTTATGACGTATGCGCGCCAATGTCTTTGTGACTCCCTTGTGTCCTCCGTCACTAGATTCATGATTCTCTCGTATGATACAAATACAATCTTCTGGTTCAGGGACACATACTTGGCATACTGTAATTTTTATGTTCGTTCTTAGAAATATGAGTCGTAAAATATTACGGATTCTAAGCCATGATATTCCTATATCACTTTGTGTTGCTAGCGTGTGTTATTTCTCATCTCATCATTTTGGTTTTTAGTTCGCGAAAGTTCTTTAATTATATTTTTTTAGTTCTTTAATTATATTTGATTCGTGAATTTCATTTCCAATTTCTTCTTTTATTATACTTCTTTTATTATACTGAAAATTCTGTCTGTTTTTCCAGTTGTATGTCCTATTATTCCTTTAAAATTTTTAGATTTTTGTTATATTTTCCGCTCAATTAATTCATGACCAACTTCTATAGGATTTCCATTAGTATCTATAAAATGTATAACGTGATTATTTTCATCCAGTGATCTCATGAGTCCAAAAGATTCATTGGTACTTTTACATTCTCTATTATTTTTGATTTTGATATTTGATTGCGGAGCAATCTTAAGTGATTTGGGAGAAGGTTTAGAAAATTTCTTATTTTTAAATCTTTGATTTTTATTGAGGGTTTTGTATTTTTGAATTGGATTTAAAATTTTTCAGTATCTTAAGTTTTAATGGTCGTGGTTCAGCATGCTTGGTAGAAGAGAATATTCTTATTTCTGAATATAATATTCTTATTTCTTGAGATTTCGCATTCAGGCGTACGATATATTAAAAGTGATCTTTCTTCTATTTTATAGTCCATTTCTTCCATTGGTTCTTTAGATAACCAGAGGAATTCTTTTTCTATTGTGCGGGCACTTATTTCAATAAATTCTAGTTCTTCGGTGATGTCTTTTTGTTGTTCAACTGATTGATTACTGACATAAGGAAAGGAATTGTGGATTTATTAGTAATACGGGAATTTCATGCGGGGCTTGTATGATTTTTTGCATATCAAGTTGTTTTTTTCTAAATTTTTATTTCCTTCTAGACTTTTGCGTTTCTATCTTTACCGTTTGATAAATTCTTGCACGTCTTGTGGTGTTAATTTGAGCATCTCAAAGATGACGGTCCATTCAAAGGCATCCTTATTGGTTAGATGTCTCGATGGGTGCGTTTTCAATATCTTCTTTCTCATCCGAGATACATTCATTTGTTTCTTATGTTCTTTTCCTTCTTCTTTGTCTTTTTCGGTTTTCATGGACTGAAGAGCTAGTGTGGTTTTCTTTTTTTTTCCTTACTGTATTATTTCTGAATCATCTGTATCATATTCAGTACCATAAATAGAGATGGTATTTCCACTACTTTCTTCATTATTTCATGACATATTAGTAATTCATCGTCTGTATCGTTGTATGGAGTTAATTCGTCGTATGGTTTAATTTTTTTATGTAGTGCTGGATTTCCTGAGCTGAACGTGATTGCTTGTGATTGATCGCTTGGGTCTTAGATGGAAAGTTTTCAATTTTTGTGATCCGCGGCATCTGATTCGTTGGATGTGGACAAAACATGTTTTGCTTATAATGGATACATATCTTTTATTTCGTCAGTGATTTCTTCCGTTGGATTTCTAGAGAGAGCGTCGGCGTTTTTGTTTTTCTTGCCGGATTTATATTTTATGCTGTATTCTTATCCTACAAGTTTCAATCTCCATCGCATTAATCTCAATGTAGGATCGACAATAGAATTAAATCAAATTAAGAGCTTATGATCTATTATTAAGGTGAACTTCTTTCTGTAAATATATGATCGAAAATGTTTTACAGCGTATATACTAAAGCAAGTAATTTTCGTTCAGTAGGTGAATATCGTGTCTCGGCGTCATTCAATACTTGTAATGCGTAAACAATAGGTAGATTTTCTCCTATTTTACCTTTGCTAAGAATTGCACCAATCGCATATCCGGATGCGTCCGTATGGTAATAAAAAGTTCATTATAATTTGTATAGGTTCTGAGCAGAGGGCTTCTCATAGTTTGTCAAAATGTTTTTTGTTGTTTATCTTTTCATTGGAATGCTACTATCTGTTTAGTCAATCAGAAAGTGATTTAATAATTTTTGAGAAATTTTCGATAAATTGACGATTAATAATATCCGGCGAGACGTAAGAATTGCTTAACATTTTTATGAGTTTTTGGAAGTGAGAAATTTTTAACAGCTATTAGCTTCTTGGGATTTGGTTTAACTTCATTTTCAGTTATTATACGACCTGAGTAAATCATTTCTCTTTTCAAGAATTTACACTTATCTGGTTGCAATGACAAATTGGTTGCTGATATTCTCTTCATTAATCTATCGAATTTCATTTTGTGCTCTTTCAATGGGCGTATAGAACTATGTCGTCGAGATAGACAAATATTTCAATTCCTTATAGTCCTGTAAGTACTTGATCCATCAGTCATTGAAAAGTTGTGGGAGCGTTCTTTAATTCAAATAGCATACGGACATTTTCGAAGTGTCCATAGAAAGTCGAGAATGCGGTTTTATGTTTATCGGCATCATTCATTTCTATTTGATGGAATCCAGAAGCTAAATCGAATATCGAGAAGTATTTAGCACTTCCTAGTTGATCTAGGATATCAGTTATACCATCTTGATTAAAAAGTTCCCGGAATTACCACCAGGTAATGCTCTGAGTCAGCTGATTTGAGTTCTGTTTTTTGGTTAGGTTGCCACATCTATCATTAACATTCTCACCAAATTTTATCACCATAGCTTGACATTTGTAAAAGTTACACCGTCTTGAGTACATCTATTATACCTCTGCACGTATTTTCGATTTTTTACAGTTTTAAAAATGGAATTGAATTTGCAACAACGAGTTTGTATTAAATTTTGCGTTAAAAATGGATTCAATGGTGTGAAAACCTTGGAAATGTTGGGAAACTGTTTCGGCAGTGATACTCTAAAGAAAACAGCCGTTTATGAGTGGCATGAAAAAACCATTACGGGGAACGCGTTTTGACAGCCGAAAGGAGGTAATGGAAAAATCGAAGACGGCTCTGATGGCTATACCCACAATAGAGTTTCAGAAATGTTTCAAGAACTGGATCAAGCGCTGGCATAAGTGCGTTGCAATCGATGGAGAGTTTGAAGGGGACAATATCACTTTTGATGAATAAAACTTGTATTTTAAATTTTCTGAATGAATTCCGGGAATTTTTTGATCAAGGTAGTATTTGATAGTGAATAGGCATCGCCTATAGTTTTTCTTAAGAACTCTGATATCACTGATCACCATTTCTTGTTACTTTGAGAATTTTTCTTAGGGACTAAGCCCTAATGGAGAGTTATAAGAATTGAAGGGTTTGATTATTCCTTTTTCCAACATGTCATGTACCTGTCACTGAATTCTTCCTTGTAGATTTGAAAGTAACAGTATTACTTAATATTGATTGGAAGATCATTTGTTGTATGAATTCTTGATTACGTTAGTTACCCCTAAGGAATCTCCTGGCAAGTGGAATCATTCCGTTTCTAGTTACTAATCTAGTGACATTTGCTTTTTCTTCCTCGTTTAGGTGATTGAGCCGTAGCAATTGCATAATTTCCTTTACACGAATTTGAGAACAGAAATCTCTTTGTAATAAGACGTCATCTATTTCTCTTTCGACTAAGACATCATCTTTATCTATGAAAGAATATGTTCACGATAAGAATTGCTAATTCGATATCCTCGTCTGAAGCATGATGGCATATATATAAATACCCTTTACCATGACGACTAGATGTGACGGCATTGCCCAGATAAACCTGTGGTCCTGCATTTAACTTGGGTACATAATCATATTGAATTTCAGGATTCGTACATATATTTGTTTACGTGTGCGTACAGATATTGTTGTAATCTCGTTTCTATGAAAGAAGTAGTGCGTTCCACTTACAATTAGATTGTTCCTCAGATAGTCTATCATAGCCTTTTGACTTCGAAAAAATCCTGTTCCCAAGACTCCGTCTGGAAGAATCGGAAAATTATCTGGAACAATGGAAGGGGACGTCGTTATTGAATATTAGTTAATAACCCTTTGTTATTCCACTTAATTCGAAAAGCTTTTGGGAATCCATTTTCCTTCTTCAGAATTTCTTTATAAAATTCAAATCTGATGCGGTATCGATTACAAAATTGGCACGTTCGTCGCTAGACTTTCATTAAGGAGGATCACACGCGGTGGTTTGCCTATACGGCTGTGTATGAATTTTATACTTGTTTCTTCTTGATTTGTCGAGCCTTCCTGCCTTCCTACGAGGTGCACTCGAGGATGGTCGTTCACAACTGCGCCTTGCCATTGTAACCCTCCGAGTTTCTTTGATGTCTCGGATTAATGCTTCTCTGAAAATTTTAGTTTCTCTGATTTCGATTATTATTATATTTGTCTCTTTCGACACTATTCAAGGCTATGTCCAGAATTCTTACAATATCGACAAAAGTCTTATATTATGAGATGTGTTTGCGCTTTGAAAATTAGATCGATGATTAAAATTGTTTTAATTATTCAAATTTCGATTTGGATTTCGAGAAAAAGATCTACAATCCGTGTTCAGAATTTTTACAAAAAGTGCAAATTTGCCGTTGCCTGTACTATAGTGTCGATAGTGCTACAAATACGAGAGTCATGTCCATATCCCATGCAATTGTTACATCATATTGACTGTTAATCTTTGTGTTATTTTTGTTCGTTATTTATGCTCATTATATTCAGCTTCGGCTTTTATGATTCAATGGCGTTATTTAGATTCACATTATCTCGCGTATTCATTCTATTATAAATTTCAGATTGTAATCCGATCAGGAAATTTCTTACAGCGTTAGTCTCTGCAAAGTTACGAGAGTAAGCGGCTTGGTTTGGAGTTTTCATTCTGATATAATAATATGTCTTAAGCTGATACAGAATCATTGTCACTCGACTTCCATAATCTACTGATTCGTCTGGGTGTTGCGCTATATGAAAGAGTTCGCCATATAATTGTGGTGATGAATATATAGGAGCAAATCGAGTTTTTGAAGCAGTTAATAGTGTATTAATTTCATTATATTTTTTACTCAATGCTATTCGTAATGCTGAGCCAACTAATTTATTTTTGATCATCTGAACTAATCCGTATTCAGCAGTTGGCCATGTTCCTTGCATGAATACAACTGTTCGCAAATTGAGAAACTGGCATATTTTTTCCGTCAAATGGGAGTATTGTTTCGGCTGCATCTCGTAAATTAATATACTTTATTATGCTTTTCTTTTCTTTATTTGCCAAACTGAGGATAAATTATATAGAGAGAGAGAGAGAGTTACTTACAAGTGAGCTCCAGTAGATAGGGTGAACAAAACCAGCAAGATCTTCATGGACAGATATTCTTCAGTCTTATCCCCGTCAGATTATTGTATATCTGAGATATTTTAATAAAACCTGATGAAAGCTATTCCATTTGACGATGTCCGATTAGTCGGACATATTCAACTTTCCTCCTGTTGAGAGATATCCCATCCCTGCCACCAATTGTTTGTCATATCTTAGGACATGTGCCATTTCCAATGATGCGGTAACGGGATCTTAGACGTGTCACGTTCAATGATCCATGGTAAGGGGATCCTGAATGCGATGTTGTTGTGAGTGTGTCTCTCATATGGTTAAGGGAGTTGAAATCCCAGGATAATTAGCTGCTAACTGCGCCTGAAGATCTGTCTGTGGGTTGATAGTTGTCATCGAATGATTTCCTTCGTGAGGTTTGCATTTTAGGTGAAATGATGGCCACCTGATATTTGTGATAATAAGTATATGATTTTATTTAAATAATAAATGTTGTTACAGATAGGAAATAGAATATGTATCGCGAAGTTATAGACTTTTGATATGTCTCACTATCTCACTCCTAATTATATAATCTAATTATACTTATCATTCTTCACCCTTATTCTTCCGCTCTTAGGGGAAGCTTCTTATATAGCAGAAAAATAGATTACATGATTCATCGGGGTCTATCATATGAGTAAGGTTTACAGTCGCTCCTTATATAGTAAGATATGAAGCGTCTAGCTCGCTTATAATAATGAGTCACGATGACTGTGCGTCTAAAAATAGCTATGACTCTCAGAGTAGAGAATCTATGTCGCTAGTGAAGAGATCGAATGATCTAAGCATGGTATGAGTCATAGTGCTATGGTGAAGCTTATTCTATTGTGAGAATGATATTCCTTTAAGAGAAAATTTTAATAATTTCATTTGTCTTAATACGTTAATTAATATTAAACGTGCTTTACATTTGATTGGTCGGTTCCTTATCATTATTATTAAATTGATTTACATTGTTTCAAAGTAGCACGTTTAACTTGTCATCATGGATAATAAATAAAATATCTTTCTCGTCATTTTACAATATTAATGTTATATAATTAATTTGAATCCACTTTCATATAATAGAGTATATAGTTGTTTTATATATAATAATAAATGGTTGTTGTATATTTTTTTTGATAAAACCTGGCTGAAAAATATTAAACAGTTGATTTGGAATTAGATATTGATGGCGTTCTTGTCTAATGAAAAATTTCTGAGGAGGTTCTTACATGGATTGATGGTCTATTATAATTTGACAAAATATGATGATTAATAAAGTATAAACAATTGAATAATCTTCCTTTGTTTGTTTATTAGTTTCACTATTCATGCGGCTTCAGTAAGGTAAGGTGATTCGTCGTGCACACGAGATCTGTTGATCGTTTGTATACTTTGGTTTTATCAATAAATAATTATTTATTTATGAATTTATTACTTTTAAATGATCGCGGGATTTATTCATAATATTTATAGTCTTATTATAGAATTTTTTCGTCGAGATGTCTGATTAATTCGAGAAGAAGAGTAGATTAATCAAGTCACTAGGCTATCCATGCTCTGATTGGTTGATTCCTTTTGTTAGTGGAAGTTATAATAAATAGTATAGGATTTTGAAGGATTTGTCTTCGTTGGTATCTTTCAGATGAATTTTTGGTTAGGAATTGAAATTTGACTTTAGTAGATATTGAGGTATGAATCAAATTTAAAGTATGTATAAAGGATAAAATTTATTATTTGGCATTATTCTTTTGCATTTAGTTTTATGATATAATTTACTAATGTTTGTAATTTGTATAAAAGATTATAAGAAGGTAACTAAATTCCTAACCTTTTGATTGGTCAGTATCTTTCAAGGATTAAATCCTTGTATTTGATCATTAAATTAGAACATATGGTATGATTCTGAAACTCTCTATAACAGAGTTCTGGCAGTTTCTGGTTACGTTCATGAAGATTTTCTAAAGAATTATTAAGTTAATAAAGTAATAAAAAATAATGAACCAATAGGATTGCTGAATGAGAGTCAACTGTTTGAGACGGTAATGTACGAGGTTTATTCTGTAGGTATGAGAGAGAGGAGTGATGCAAGGTTAATACAGTAACTTATTTAATGTGAATAGTGAGAATAATAATAAAAATAATAAAAAAAATAAATAAATTTTGATTCAAGTAGTCGCATGACGTGATATACCACCTTGATCAAAAAGTTCCCGGAATTATCACCAGGTGATGTCTCTGAGTCAGCTGATTTGAATTCTGGTTTTTTGGTTAGGTTGCCACATCTATCATTAACATTCCCACCAAATTTTATCACCATAGCTTGATATTTGTAAAAGTTACGCTATAAAGTCTTGAGTACATCTACCTCTGCACGTATTTTCGATTTTTTATAGTTTTAAAAATGGAGTGGATTTTGCACCATGATAACACAGTGCCATCAATATCTGTGAATTTTTGATCAAGAACGAAACGAATACCATCCAACAGCCATCGAATTCACCTGATATGGCTCCCTGCGATTTTTTTCTGTTCGGTCGAGTCAAAAAATCATTACGGGGAACGCATTTTAACAGCCGAAAGGAGGTAATGAAAAAATCGAAGATGGCTCTGATGGCTATATCGACAATAGAGTTCCAGAAATGTTTCGAGAGCTGGATCAAGCGCTGGCATAAGTGCGTTGCAGTTGATGGGGAGTACTTTGAAGGGGACAATATCACTTTTGATGAATAAAATTTGTATTTTAAATTTTCTGAATGAATTCCGGATACTTTTTGATCAAGGTAATAACACTACTATGGTGCCTGTCTCGTCCATATCTTTTTCGAAATCATATCGTAGTTGCCTTCCACATCTTACAATCATTCGTGATTTCATTAGAAAGTCTATTCCCAAGATAATCTTATAGGCTATACGTTCCACAACGTAAAATTGACTGAATCTTCTCTCTTCAAATTCGAACAATACTCGCACTTTATTGGCAATCACTGCGCCTCGCTTCGAGAATGAAACTCTTATGAGAATTTCCTTATAGGTACTACCATGATATATTTATCTCCTCCGTAGTCCATACTAACTTGTCGTACTAACGCCGCCTTAATTACAGTGGAAATCTGGCCCGTGTCGATTAAAGTCTTCATCGTTATCACACGGAATTTCAATTGCACAATGGGCATCGCTAGTATTTTCATCACTGCCGTCTGCTCCTTCTTCATTTTTTTGATCACATCCTCTATCATCCTTTTAAGCCTGATTATGCTAACTGTATCTTCGTTTTCTTCTCATTTCACATTATCACGATAGCCAACGGTGTTCTAGTCATGCGTCTTCCTGCGTTCCGGGTTATCTCCCGACTAATCTCCCATGATCTGTTCCTATCTTGACATACATATTTCTTTTGCGATCTCGAAACATGTTCCTTGACTGCGTCTCCCTTTGTTTCTCTTCAACAAGATCGTTTCTTACTGTGTCTATCGTCACGATCTAACGGCGCATCATTCCGTCTTCTCCTTGATTCTCTCCATTTTGGAATGTAAAATGCTTCGTAGACACGTGGATTCCACGTCGCACTACCTCGTGTCATTTGCCATTCTCCATTCTCGTCGTACATAGGATAAGTCGCTGGCTAGCTGTCCTCGGATCCACTTGAACTACTCCCATGGTTCCTTTTCTCTGCTCAACGTCATTTTGGTTTCTGCCCTTCGCGATTGGCTTCTCTCACTCTCTATACTGGTTAATAACTGATCAAGTCTCTCAAATTACTAACAGTTGTCGTTCTTATCTCGCGTGCGAGATCCATGTGAAAATATTCTTGATCGCCCTTATGATTTCGTGTTCGTTCATCGGTGGGAATAATAATTTTGCCTGTCGCGCCTATTCCAGCGCGTAATCGGCCATAGTTATTCTTTTCTCGAATCTGCCCGTGTAAATTCTCTACCGGAATCTTGCTTGCTTCTCCTCGCCCCAGAAATGTTCTTTCGTCCAAGAAAGTCTTGGCTTCTCTCACTCTCTATACTGGTTAATAACTGATCAAGTCTCTCAAATTACTAACGGTTGTCATTCTTATCTCGCGTGTGAGATCCATGTGAAAATGTCCTCGTACGAGTCTAGTTGATTCAATTCGAATCAGACCGCCGCGTTATTCCTTCAACGCGCGTCCAAAGTAGGAGTCGCGTTCTTCCACACCTTCGTAATCGACTATGCTTTTAAAACGATTGACGAACCTCTTCTAGCTGTCTTCTAATGAAGCTCAAATCTTCAAACAGGTTTTTGAGCCATCCTCCTCTCGGAAGTTTTATCCCCAATGATCTGTTTGTATCATTTATCTTTCTATCCTCCTGGATTCCTTGATTCTCCTGCCTCTTCGTTTTGTCGCGCTCTATATACGTTAATTAGTCTCTCCTCCCTAATCTGCGATTGAATTCGTGGATTTTCCACCGTTAATTGTTTCACTGCCTTGTTATATGCCTCTTACGCTACGTAATATCATCCATGACCAAATGCTCCAAAATTATGTTGACGACCTGAGATGAGAAATTCTCCTCCCACTTATTAGCACGTAGTGCTTCTTCTTGCGATGTGTCGGTTTTAACTCGCCTTTGCCGATAATTCTTTCGAATTACTCCATCCTGGTAATTACTGCGGCTAGAACATTATTGATGCTCGCCGTACTATCTCCAATCAATCTCTTCTGAACAGGTCACTTGTCCGGCGTTGATCTGCTTCAACGAAGAATCCAATACGCTCGTTCGCATTACCTGCGATCCTATCACAACCACAGTAGTCGTCGTCGCTTCAAAATGTTCGAATCAAATTATTTCGCGGACTCTTCCGCATCTCAATTTTTCTTTCGTCTTGGGAGTATTGTGCAGTCCATCATCCTTGCACATTTTAATATTTTCACAAATTTTATTCGCACACTCGCGATTTTGCATCATTAATCAGACTAATTCGCCGTTTACTTAACTGATCATTGTTCAAATTCACTTCCGCGTTAATGCTCAAAGTATTCTTTCATGTTATTCTTTCACGCAATTACGTATCAGTCCATTAGTTTATACGATCTCTGCTTCGCTAGCAGGATTGTTTTTCGCGTCACGCTTCTATCATGCATCCTTCTCGTGACTTTACTATTCGCACTATCGCGCCAAAACATTCCGTTGGAATGTTCCATCAACGGCTAAATTTCAATTTCCTGTCTATTCATAGCACTTTAACGACCGTTAATGTTCCGCTACTGTCTCTAATTACGCTTTGCGAACCATTATTTCACTGCCTGGTTTTTCCGCTATAGGATCACCTCTTCGATCCTTGCTCTAATGACTATCGTCATGCCGCGAAAATAGGGTATAAGAACTGATTTTAATTTACAAATACAACAACCAGTAGATGGCTCTAGTGTCGTACGGGTGGGGAGGACGTCACAGATGTTGAGAAGGGGGAAGCGCGTCACCAAAGGTCTGTATTAGAAGGAAAGAGGAGGTTTGTTTCTTCTCTCTCTCACCCGTTGCGTTCTCTCTTTAACCTATTGTCTATCTCTCTCTCTCACCCATTGTAAAATACAATTCTCTTTGTCCCATCCGTTGCAATCATATATTTATTATTTGCGCTCTTTTTTCCTTCCATTGCACTCTCTCTTATGTTCTCTTTTCTTCTTTCATGCGATTTTATTAAATAGATATGATATCTATTTTATATTTCTTTTAATAATATGACTTAGCATTTAATTTTAATAATATTTTATATAATAATCTATCTCTTACTATCTATATTTATTATCTTTTCTCTCTTTTTCTTCCGTTGCATTTTCTATTCAACTTTCACGTTTTGTTTCTTTTCTTGCACACAAAGATTTAAGATTTTTATTCTACCGAATTAATGAATGCAAATCAAACATTCAATGAGAGCGATGATACCGTTAGATGTCATGATAACGTGGGCACGCGTGATGTAACATGAAACCAAGGAATGAGCGAAGAATGAACGAAGGAAAAGATAATGGGAAGATAGCGATAATTCCATATCCCGGATATATGGTACAATTTAAATATACATATATTTTAGCTCAGTTTTTTACAAAATAGAATGAAAAATATTTATTACTATAACTTATTTATTTCTATACATATATGATATAATTATAAATTTATGTTTCTTTCACGAGAGATCCCAGGTCTTTCTACTATCATCGTTATCTTCCTTCCTATTCTCAATGAACGGCTTGCCATAGCATCGTTCATCAGACCCTTCACATTCTTCTACTTTATCGATTGTTTGCATAATCGCAGCATCTGCACAATCTCTGAAACATACAATAGCAAGACTTAAATAGTATAAATTAATTAGATCTCATATGCACATGGAACATTTATCGCATGCAAAATAATAAGAGTTTGATCATGTTCAGAGCACTGCTGCGCACGAAATTTCATACACGTTGATATCTACATTCCGACTATCATATCGAATCTAACGCGAAGTCACAATGTTCCACGTCAATGTCTATGATCATACTTACATTGTTCCTAACAACTAATGTTTCTGAGCAATGCGAACATTAATCTGCAGTAAATCAGGTGCGTTCCAAGTGATGTTAGTAAATTCGTTGCACAGTAGCTGATAATACTCCGGTTCTATTGAAGATTCGAAGCTTTCGCTTGTAATATACCCACAGCGTCCGAGAGATTATGTACATACACAAGACTAACCAATAGCCTAACCGACTGATAGAGTTTGCTTTTAAGAGAGACTATAAACAATTTGATTGAAATCTTTGTCTATTGAGAGAACGAAAAAAATTATTGTTGTCTAGAATTTAGATGTAGAGTACAGATATACGCTTGTAACAAAAAAATTTAGACTCATATCATCATAAGTATATTGTTTTCATATCTGTTCGTCTATCGTTTTTTCATTACCAAAAAAAGTTAACGAAAAATATATTTCTTTTTCTTTTGAGAAATTCCAAGTTACCTGACATGAAGGAAATGAGTCATCTATGAAAATGAGTCATTCCCATTATTATTGAATACACATCAAAACATTACTTTATTAAACTAGTATATCATAATAATACTGAATAGTTATTATCATTGACAGATTCTTAATTACAGAGAAATGGGGGGGGGGGAGAAGAAATTAAAATGCATTTAAAAAATCTCATACTTTATTTTTCAAACTTAATGTATTTTTTCTGGCCACCAGTTGTAGTTTTAAATACATTCTGTAACGCACAATTCTTAATGTTGTACATCGTACAGTATTAGTAACATCTAGATTATGTATAGAATCTATATCTTCGTAATCAGCATCCAGAGTCTCAATTGTCTAGTCGTCGCTATCAAATATACCAACCAGAATTTCATGTTTTTCATATCCTTTATAAGAGTCTTATTGTCGTCATTCTCTTCCGCACCAATTACAGCTATTATAATCAGGCGTTTCGTCATGCTGTACGGAATCATCTCCCCATTGCAATTAAGCATTCAGCCAGGAAGCGCAGTCTTTTTCGGATTTTGCCAAAAAATTCCATGGCATGGGTCATAAAAATGTTATAAGAGAATGGCTCCATTTCTCAATACCTTCCTTTACGATAAATTTTCTACCAACGATCCTTGTACAAATAATCAAATTAGACATGCATTAAAAAAGCATATTTTCTTTATGTCATTATGTCTAACGATATTTCAAAGAGATTTTTAATCGATTCCAGAGATGACATACGTCCCTTTGTTATTGAATATTGTCATGCTTATTGAATATAGACTAAAAATGAAGATTTACTTACAATATTGTTACATTAAAGATTCTTTAAATTAATTATAAATGCGTAAGTACGCTTTATAAATACGTAAGTTATGATGTAATTTTTTATTACTGAATGCAAAAACGGTTACATCATGACATTTCTCAACGCAATCTGAGTTTCTTTCACTTAATCCGAAGAATTCGTTACGTCTATATTTTAACATTAATAAATTTCACATTATATTACAGATATGATCTGCATCTTCAAATCATAATAAAAAAAATGTAATTCTAAATGAATGAAGTATAAAATGCTAAAACGAATAATATGTTTTAATGTTTTCTTGCAAACGTTCGCTATCGAAATCTAAGTTATCTTGAAGAATTCATTACTCGTATAACTTTAATGTTAAAACGTTATGAATTCTTTTTAAAGATATAAGAGACCAACATTGTTGATAAATCTAAACTGTCAAAAAATAAATATTTACATTATTTCTTCGAAACGCTCTTGCACGGTCTATGTCCTGTTATAATACCAAATCATTGTTTAATAACAACAATCATTTATTATTATAATAGAATTAAAATCAAATTGCTGCAAAGTATAGTTCTGTCTCATTATTGTGATCAATAACAAACTTTCTACAGACACAACAGTAAATTCGTGACATTAGCTATACAGTTTTCAAATTTATTTCATATAATTATACGTTATTAATTTAGTTCCTTTTTCTTATACCTTTATCTTATTAAATGTACAACTTTTCTTCCGCCATTTTCCTATAGATGGCTTTAGCGGTAAGTGGTGGTCGAAATAAATAGATCATAGACGTCATACAATAAACTTGGGTATCTGTCAACATAACCCCATAGAAACATTAGTCGATTTGTGTCTACATCATAAAGTTATTCTCGATTGAAAATGTCAGTTTACGAGCCAAATTCTCGTCATTTGCGGGAGGTTTTAATTTTTTGCTTCAATATGAAGAAATCTGCGGCTGAGGCTCATCGAATGCTCTCAAATACTTATGGTGAGGCCGCTATTAGTGAAAGAACATGTCGTGAGTGGTTTCAACGCTTCAAGAACGATGATTTTGACGTCCAAGATCATGCTCTGTATTTGGTGGGACCAGCTCGGCGTAGTGTATTATGAACTGTTAAAACCGACTGAAACAATCACAGGCGATCGGTATCGAATGCAATTGATGCGTTTGAGCCGAGCATTGAAAGACAAACGGCTGCAATACAATGAAAGACACGATAAAATGATTTTGCAGCATGACAATGCTCGACCCCATGTTGCGAAAGTGGTCAAGACTACTTGGAAATGTTGAAATGGGAAGTCCTACCCCAACCGCCATATTCTCCAGACGTTGCTCCCTGACTATTACTTGTTTCGATCAATGGCACACGGCCTGGCTGACCAGCACTTCCGGTCTTATGAAGAAGTAAAAAATTGGATCGATTCATGGATAGCCTCAAAAGATGACCAGTTTTTTCGACGGGATTCGTACGCTACCCGAAAGATGGGAGAAAGTAGTGGCCAGCGATGGACTTTGAATCATAAATGTATAACCAGTTTTTTACAATAAAGCCTCGAATTTCGGAAAAAAAACGGCAGAAGCAAAGTTGTATACCTAATATATATATATATTTATTTATTTATTTACATGTCTACTGGTCAGGGTAGCGGAAATAAAAACATATTAATGCGAGATAAAATACATTTTATTTAAAAATCTTACAATTCTTCTTGGGGCCCGTAATTACTAGTTAAATATTTTAAATACATTTTGCAAAGCACAATTCTTTGCATGTTTTCCACATCGTATGATATTACAATCATCCAGATTAGTTAAAGAGTCCAGTGTTTTCGTAAACTGCATCCAAGGTCTCGATGTACATGCGTTCGCTCATCTACAAGCAAGTTCCACAGTAACGTTCGTTTCTCCCGTCCCATGACATACACGATAGCATCATCTTTAAATCGCAATCGTGATCAGGCGTTTCGTCTCGTTATATGGGACCATCCCATCTTTCCATCGCAACCCATGGTGATAAGAATTCATCAGGAAGCGCAAGAACCTGTCGGATCTTATGAAAAATTTCCGTGGCACAAGACTCGTAAAAATATAATGAGTAAGAACGGTTCCCTATTTCAGCACCGCTATTTCTTTAACGATAAATTTCTTATTAACGACGAATCCTTGCAGATCCTCAAACGTTGCTATGATCATGATGAGCAATTCTTCAAGATTGTGCTTCATCCCTATTTTTCTCTCCCTTTTAACGTTCTAAATATTTGCTGACCTTATTTACATTTAATCTTGCGCACTATGTTGGACAACGGACAGTACTTGATTACACATGTATGATAAGGCAATAGGCAGGCACATTTCCCTTGCAGTCAAATTCTATGCGTACACAGTGTTCTTGACGGATTCGTTTTGTCACGTGCAATCAATGACCGACAAAAGGTTTTTTCTCGATAAACGAGAGCAGCGTTTCAAAACAGTTGATTCCATAATATGCTTTACATGCACATACATATCAAACAGGATGCATATCTTTTTTTGCCAAAATCCAGATTTCATCATACGAATAAAATTCTGAATTTAGATATACTTTCACGTTACTCAAATTACAATCATCGAACACGCTAACATCTTATGACATGACATTCTTTTAACCGGTCTGCAAAGATAATATATCGCGACTTCTCAAGTTGAATCGCCGTTTTGACAACCCATGAATGCTTTGTCGTAATAGAGGATCGTACAAATCCCACGAGCGCAAACTCATACTCAGATAACGATCGTTTTCCAATGCTCACAGCATTGATAATTTAATGATCTTGTTTAACGCAACGTGAGGCATTCGCTACTGCATTTTGAATAATTCAAAATGCCTCCGTTACAGGATTTCTCACTAAGCAATTCTAATCGTTGCGCAATCGTATTAAAATCAATTCGTGGCGAGCGTTGACGACCACACGTTTGTAATTCTCGCAAAAGCCCAACAACATGTTGAGCGGTACGTAAAAATTAAAGTATCCTCCTTCCGTGTCGGATCTAGAATTCCATCCTGCGTTCAAGGCAATCAAAGCTTTGTCGTACGTCATTGACGTATAGTTCTTGGTACTAATTCTAACGTTTCTATTGCAATCAATTTCCACCGTTAAATTCATCGAATTTCATCAAACATGAACACCACGCAATTATTTCCATGCGTCGTCGACATTTGATCATTTTTCTTCTTCGCCATCAATCTTCCTTCGAATAGAGAAAATTGTCGCATGGCAAATTGTCACGTGTACAAATCCTACTGCTGTATAGGTATCTTGTCGCTATGCCGTAAACATAGTGTTGGCATATGGATGTACGTGTGAGTTTCAATCTTGATGCGGTCATCAAAGATCGGCTTACTGTAATATCAACCATTTCGTACGACGAAACCCAATGACTTTAAGAATGCAACGTTGGATACAGTGAATTTCTTTCCAGGTCTTTACAGTAAAAGATGTATCTCTCGTCTGTTTCGGCTGTTCGTTCAACACAAGCATCTCACGTTAGAATCGCCATATATGCAATCTAACTGTGATCTTTTCTCCGCGAAAATCAAGCAATCAACCATCTTGGTCCACGCGAATCGTCAGATCTGTAATGCTTTGTACAACGATCGGAAGGTAAATGCGACCTTTCCGATCTCATATCCCGGCGGCACGCTCGGCGAAAATTTTTGTACCGTGTGCACGCATCTGTTGTTACGCACCCGCGATCACGTTGCACTCGATACATATGATATTCACATTGATATTTATCGGCACGTGCCACTGCCGCGGCTTCAGCATGCGATTCGACGAAAATCCCAGCAGCGAGCCAATGTTGTGAGATTTTGCAAAATTTATCCGATAGGCGCATTTGATCTCTCTTCTCATCATATTGTTGTTGGCGCGAATAATCAAGCGAATAAGTCAGCAGGAACTCTTCATCCTTTTTGCCCTTCTCATCGTGAGAACATAAAATTTCAAGTTTCAAATATCGCTTTATATCATGCAGTTCGTACGATTCTTCGAGAATGACAATTTCTTCATTACCATAGTAAAACTTGTTTGTTGAATCTACATTGACTAGAATATAATATATTTCAAAGTCCGTCAGACCGAGCTCGCAATTGCCGTCACTCAAATCTACCGAAAGTAGTTCACGGCGAGGACGCTACCGACTCTTGCCGGTAAACGTTAGCATAAACGTTAGCGATATGATTCAAACGAGCACTGAGTTAAACAGTGCAATGTCGGTCCTTAAATTTCTTGTCAACCGTTCGTAGAAACTGTAGACAAAGTTGCCCGCAATTATTCGAACTGTAATATTGATAAGGCGTGTGATTGTACTGTGTGTGATTGTACTATATACTAGATTACACTGTTTGCCGGATGCAAGTTCTTTCGGTAGAAGATTGTCGAAACTGTCGAAGTACATGAGGTGATTCCCTCTTTTCGCATACTTTTTATCCAATGTGTATCAAGTCTCTCGGCATTGTCCAGATTTACGATATCGCTCTCGTTTTGACATACTCCTTTTTATCGATAATGTAGTACGCATAAAGATGTCTCAAAAATATGGAATGCGCATAAGGTTTGCAAGTTATTGCATCGGTAATTCTCCCTTCGCATTTTTAACGTTTCATCGATTCTTTTTTCTACTCGCGATTCCTTGTCCGCGTTTGTAGGGAGCAAGATAAACACCGCGGCCTTCCATGGCACGATTATGATTACAATTCTTCCTTGTTGAATTGAATCCTTCGCGATAATGCGTTTCCGCGCTTTCTCGGTGAGTATATATCAACCACGTGTTGTTCAGCGAGATCATTGCTATACGAATACATTGTGTGCTTGCGACACGCAGCATCCAATTAATTCCTTGAGTCCTATCACCTCTAGCCAATCGCTTTTCTAATCGCATTCCCGGACTGCAAAACTGATATCCTGGAATATGTATTTCGAAAGGAAATGTGTTTATCGCACGATTTAACAAGCCTCTCGACGAGATTCATTGCAATTCTTTATCAAAGAACGCAGAATCATCGATATACGTTTGACTCGGTAAATTGTAATGCTTCAGACGGTATCGTCTTACCTCCGAATCTGCGCGTATATGTTCAGGTATCCCACAATAAATCAGTGCAATTTTCAAACTCTCGCAACAGTACAATTTTCGGTATGCATTCCAGTTCTTTTGGGGAGGTTAAACTGTGCAGATCGTCCGACGCGACGAGAAATGATTACTGATCGATTTCACTCTACACAGCTCTATAAATAGGTTCACTCGCGATATCATTTTCAGTATTTTATGGAAAGAGAAAATATGCAGTTCGCGCGCCAGCCATAGGCGATCAAAGTGACGAATCTTGACGGCAAAATGCGAATAAAGAGAGTATAGCGCAAGCATAGCGACATGCTATCTGCATCTATACGTACTGTCATCTATATGTACTTGAAGGACCGTCAAATTGCTGCAAGACGAACGTATTGATAAGCCTGTTGGAAAGTTCGCACGGCGTATGATTCGAGACATATACTCGAAATCGCTGCAAACAACCGAAATATAGCAAATTTGTTAGCATCAATCGAGAAAATCGGTTATTTTACACGTACATTCTCCAATAACAGTGACGTCATTCCACCGAGCGAGGCGTTTCCGAATTTCATTTCTATCTTTGATGACATGGCATATGACAAACAGAAGTAGAAACGCGGTAAGAGATTTTGCAATAAGATGACATGCGGATGTCGACTGCTTCTATCTCTATCAGACATATGTAAAGTACATTATACGCGACAATTCAAATCTATTGATCTTCAAACAGAATGGTGCCAATCTGAAACACGTATACAACGATTACGTAAATATCGATATATTCTATGATTTCTACGATTTATATCGTAAACGTTGGCAGTAAAAGTATGGATTTCTAGTGATTGACAAGGACAGTGCGCTTACCGATGCGCGATACAGAAAAGGATTTAATGACTTTGCAATATCACGATATGATCAGTTCCTTAGTACGTTGATATGAACAGCAAAGATCGTAAAAAGATAACTAAGGAGATTGCGAAAACGCGTGATTCAATTCGCAAAAAGTCGCGCTTTGAAGACTGATAAAATGGAGGAGGATATCCCATTGAAAATTAGGTGTACAACTTTGCTTCCGCCGTTTTTTTCCGAAATTCGAAGCTTTATTGTAAAAAACTGGTTATACATTTATGATTCAAAGTATTGTCCATCGCTGGCCACTACTTTCTCCCATCTTTCGGGTAGCGTACGAATCCCGTGTCGAAAAAACTGGTCATCTTTTGAGGTTATCCACGAATCGATTCAATTTTTTACTTCTTCATAAGACCGGAAGTGCTGGTCCGTGTGCCATTGATCGAAACAAGTGATAGAGGGAGCAACGTCTGGAGAATACGGCGGGTGGGGTAGGACTTCCCATTTCAACGTTTCCAAGTATGTCTTGACCACTTTTGCAACATGGGGTCGAGCATTGTCATGCTGCAAAATCATTTTATCGTGTCTCTCGTTGTATTGCGGCCGTTTGTCTTTCAATACTCGGCTCAAACGCATCAATTGCGTTCGATACCTATCGCCTGTGATTGTTTTAGTTGGTTTTAACAGTTCATAATACACTATGCCGAGCTGGTCCCACCAAATACAGAACATAATCTTGGACGTCAAAATCACCGTTCTTGAAGCGTTAAAACCACTCACGACACGTTCTTTCACTAATAGCGGCCTCACCATAAGTATTTGAGAGCATTCGATGAGCCTCAGCCGCAGATTTCTTCATATTCAAGCAAAAAATTAAAACCTCCCGCAAATGACGAGAATTTGGCGTAAACTGACATTTTCAATCGAGAATAACTTTATGATGCAGACACACAAATCGACTAATGTTTCTATGGGGTTATGTTGACAGATGCCTAAGTTTATTGTATGACGTCTATGATCTATTTATTTCGACTACCACTTACCGCTAAAGCCATCTATAGGAAAACGGCGGAAGCAAAGTTGTACATCTAATACTTCAAACCTATTATCGAATCGCTGAAACAGATGTTGAAAATACTGTTGAATCCTCCAAAGATCCTATTATAACATTCTTTTCAAGAGAAGACGAGAAACGAAAATCCAAAAGAAACCCACGACTGAGTGCTTTGTACGACAATCCTATACAGATTTCTACGCTGTGAAATCAATGTTGAGTCAATCGAAAACCGTACCATCTACTTTAAACGAAGTGTTTGAAGTAATACAACCGCGTGATTTATCGTATGACCACGCTTCCACCGTCGAAGAAATTTTCGAGATTGCAAATGAACTGCTCGTAACATCTTCGACATATGCTTCAAACATGAGAGGCAAGAAAAGCATGCAAACTGTTCATTAGGACAGAAATATGAAAGCGGTCTTGAGCGATAAGAAAGTCAACATTGACGTTTGTATGGAGTCTATTTTAGCGACGATCCTTGATGATAAACATATTACTTTGCACAAAAATGATGATATAATTATAGATGAGAAAATATACGATGGAACACCGGGCTTGTACGAGTTAATTTTCATGAAATTTCTCAATGAAAGTATCTGTACTGATAATGACGTACAGACTTACAAGAACATTCTGCTGATGACAAATGCTCACCGGCGCAGTCATAGCCAAAGTAATTAAGTAATGGATAATAAGGGATACAAGTATAAGAATGTAATAGCGCCATTGGTGTCGAATAAAAAAGTTGGAACAGGAATAAACAAAAGAGTGGATTTACCGCGTACGATAACGGTAAACGATAACAAAATCGACTATATTCATTGGGATGATCCAAATGAAATTGTGGATCATCTGCGATTGCTCGAGGCCTCGCGCCAAGCGGGTCACAATAGTCATGACAATGAGATCCTATTGATTATCGAAGAGCTTCGCGAAGTCGGTCTGATTATAAATTAATCTCGCTCTACACACGTTCAGTTGACATCGCAATGCCGACACAACAAGTTTGAACTATCGCTTGGAGGAGGAAGCGAATCGCACTATCAGTGGCATGGATTGCTCAGAAATTACGTGCGTGATAACGCTCTTTGCATAGTCGCAGCTAACTTTGACGCAAAGTCGCGCAAGATTTGAGTAGCGCTGCCGGTGAATGATGCTGACGCAGCAAACAAATGATATGTGCAGCAGAGTTTCAAGATTTGAAAGATCGTCTGAATGAAATCGAGAGAAAGATTGCGGCCTTACAAAATAATGTGCAGGTTATACGAACTTGAAAAGATGATTCGAGGAGTGTATCGTGCTAAATGATTATCCGCAATGTCTGCTGGTTGATGAATTGCACGCAGCGAGAAGAAATTTTTCATGAAGACACGTCAGACATAGTATGCGGATGCGATGACCTGTGGCAGACGAATGTGGTCGAGATGTATCCTTATACACGATTCAACAGAAGTTACCACTACATTCTCACCGTTGTCGATGTGCTGAGTAAGCACATGGGCCGAATCGCTCAAAGCCAAGAGCGAGGTGACGAAGGCGATCATAAAGATAATTCGATGGAAGATGTCCGAAAATTTTGCATACTGACAGAGAAAAGGAATTTTACAACTCGGATGTGCAAAAACTCTTGAAGAAGCACAACATCAATCATTATTCTATGTATTCCATAATGAAGGCCTCGGTCCTTGAACGGTACATTGAAGAACGACATGGAAACAATTTACGCACAATGGAAATTACAAATGAATCGACATCCTGTCGCGTCTCGTATCAAATTACAATGCACGCATCGAATAATTGATATGCGTTACCCTGCGATCGTTGATAGGCTCTTAACTGTTTATAATCGCATAAAGATTATAGCACTCGCGCGATACAAAGTGGATGATTCGATACGCGTGAGCAAATTCAAAACGGTCTTTGATAAAATTTACACATCGAATTGGAGCACGGAGGTGTTTAAAATTATCAAAGTGTAACGAACTAATCCAGTGACGTATCTTCTGGAAGATTCTCGCGGAGAGTCTATTGCTGGAGGATTCTACGAATTGCGTCGTTAATCCCGACGTACATCTCGTTGTTGCATAAAAGAGAAAATGAGATTTATGTGAAATGGTTGGGATTTCACAATTCGCACAATTCATGGATACATAAAGACAATATGTTGTAAAACTTATATTTATAAAAATACGTATAAATACGTATTATAAATACGTATTAAACATATTATAAATATCATGTACATTGATCGTTTACATATTATACATATTAAACGATTACATCGCATAATGGAGTGCTTACCTGGATTGCGATGGGAGGACGGGATGGTCCCGTACAGCGAGGCGAAACGCCTGATCATGGCGACTATTTGAAGATGATGTTATCGTGTTCGCTAAGGAACGCGAGAAACTAACATGACTATGGAACTTGCTTCTGGACGATGAGTAAGAACGCATATACATCGAAACATTGGATTTACGAAGACATGGAATCTTTAACTAATCTAGATAATTGTATACGATGTGGTAGACATGCTAAGAATTGTGCTTTGCAAAATGCATTTATAATATTTAACTAGTGATCGCGAAACCAAGAAGTATTGTAAGATTTTTTTAATAAAATGTATG
>NW_017259242.1:11826-14208 GCF_001594045.1 Atta colombica | reverse complement strand
ACCAGATGTATAAGCTTAAATCCGCTGTTTTTTAGTCAGAAAAACACATTTTTTTTTTCCTAGGAAGCAAAAACAAATTTATTCAAAGTACTTGCCTTCGCTAACTATACATTTTTCACATCTTTCGGACAATTTGTGTATACCACGCCAAAAAAATTCCATCTTTCGAGGCAAACCATTCATCAAGCCATTTTCGGATGTCATGTTCGTAAGAATCGAAGTGCCGTTCAACGAGCGCGTGGCCCATTAACGAAAACAGGTGATGGTCAGAAAGTGTCAGGTCTGGTGAGTAAGCGGGATGGGGTAGCACTTACCAGTTGAGTGTCTCCAAGTAGTTTTGGACCATTGATGTGTGCGATGGTGCGTTGTCGTGGAGGAAAATCAACTTGTCATGTCTTTTCCGATAATGCGACCTTTTTTCACGCAGAGCACGATGCAATTTGATGCAGTTGTTGGTGGTAGCAGTGAGCATTAACAGTTTCACCAGATTTTAACAGCTCGTAATAGATGACACCCTCCTGATCCCACCAAACGCACAGCATCGTCTTCCGTCCGAAGCGATTTGGTCTTGAGGAAGATGTTGATGGTTGGGCGGGATCAATTCAAGATTTCTTGCGTTTTTGGATTCTGAAAATAGATCCATTTTTTATCGCTTGTCATAATCTGATGCAGAAACGACTTTCTTTTTTGTCGGGCAAGCAGAATTTGGCATGTGTTTTGGCGTCGCTCCATCTGCCTATTATTCAGTTCATGCGGCACACATTTTCCAATCTTTTGAACCTTCTCCTTCTTGGCCGCATGGAAATGACTGCTTGAGAAACACCCAATTGTTCGGCAAGCATTTTTTGCGATTGGGTATCGTCCTTGTCCAAAAGAGCCTGCAATTGACAGTCCTCAACCTTCCTGGGCCGAATTTCACGCTTCTTGTCACTCAGGTCAAAATTGTCGTCATTGAACCGGCAAAACCAATCTCTGCACGTTGTTTCCGATAAAGCATTGTCGCCTCCATAAGCATTCGATGCGATTCGGCAGCCGATTTCTTCAAATTGAAACAGAAAAGCAAAGCTTCCCGCTTTTATGCTTTTTTTTTTTAGCAAAAAACTAGATGTGATTACGAAAGAAAAAAATGTATGTTGTATGAAATTGCTGATAATGTGCACTGGTTAATGTTGACAGATCAAACACATAAAAAAAGTGTGTTGTGTGCCCAGGATAGCTTTGTACGCTCACTAATGCCATCTATGAGCAAACAGCGGATTTAAGCTTATACACCTGGTCTTTCAATAAGCACGCTCGATTTTTAAATGTAAATAAAACAAGTTATGTGAGATATCCACTCAATTTTTTTTTTATTTGAAAGAATATTTTATGGCATTAAGTGTGGAATATAACGTCGCTCAAATGTCCGCCGCGACTTTGCGCGGCTTAGTGACACGTATTCGAACGGTCCCATTTTCGATGACTTTCTTGCATAAATCTGGCTGAATTTGCTGGATGGCGTTTGTTATGTTGACTTTGAGAGCATCAATTGTTTGCAGTTTAGACCTCATATAGACTTGCGATTTAAGATAGCCCCAAAGGAAGAAGTCTAAAGGCGTTAAATCGCACGATCTCGGTGACCAATTCACCGCCGCGCGAGATAACCATGCTCTCAAATCGCTTATGCAGAATGTCCATTGTAGCATGCGAGATGTGGCACGTAGTCATCCTATTGGAACATGTTATCGGTATCCATATCATCCATTTTAGGTCACAAGAAGTTGCTTATCATCGATCTGTAGTGTTTGTTGACGGTTATGGCAATGCCCGCTTTGTTTTGAAAGAAGTACGGACCGATGATTCCGCATCAAACAATGACTTTCTCGAGATGTATTTGGAGCTGGTGTATCTCGCGTGGATCATCCCAAATTCGACAATTTTGCTTGTTCACGTATCCATTCATCCAAAAATGGGCCTCATTACTAAAGATGATTTGTTTGGCGAAATTTGGTTTAACTTCCAACTGCTCCAGAACTCAATCAGCGAACACACAGCGTTGTCTGATCGTTTACCTTAAGTTTCTGGATCGTTGAATTTTATAGGGGTGCAGATCCCGATGCAAAATTCGCCAAGTTGAAGTCGCAGAAAGGCCAAATTCTTGTGAACGACGAGAAATTGACCGCCTCGGGTTTTCCCGTACACTTTCACGCACAGCAGCAATGTTTTCAGCAGACCTTGCATTTCGGCGACGTATTGGTGTTGGCTGATTATTTATCGAACCGATTGACTCGAATTTGGCCACCAAATGTTGAATAGTCAACTCGACAGGACGATTGTGGCGATATCACGTAATGCGCGGAACGTTTCTCGAAGCACTGATTTTGATAATAAAATTTTATGATT
>NW_017259242.1:2830-11726 GCF_001594045.1 Atta colombica | reverse complement strand
ATATATATATATATATATAGAGCAGATGGAATTGAAAATGCATCAATAACGATCTGATATCAGTCTGATTGCTGTTTATTTCTGTTAAATATCAATCTGTTACCTGTTTACAGCTGTTAAATATCAGTCCGATAGCTATTAAATATCAATTTGATAAATGTTAAATATTATATAATCCGATAACCTCCTATTCAATAGATGTACATTTAATTGCGCTTCAATGCGAAGTGCTGCAAGCAATAAAAATACTGAGATGGAATCTTTTGAGAGTGACGTCTTCTCGTATGCTTTTGAGGCATATGCTTTTATTTGAGGCATTGTACTTTTTGGCAATGATATGACAATTTAATAACTGATGATCTAATTGTAACTGATAAATGTTAAAGTTTATTCATAGAATCGTTCGAACGCGTGATATTTTTTTTCAGCTAAGGTATAAACTTTTGACCGGAGCATTATACTTTTCTTTGTATTAAGCAGGGTAGCTTGTTCAACCAAATTGTGCTCCATGTTGTTACTTATGCTGTCGAATTGACTAATGATGTTATTTAACTAAATCTTATTATTTTTATATCATTATGTGCGCTACTTTTATTAATGATATTAGATATTTCATGTCCTGAAAAATTTTAAATTATGCTAAAAAAAGCAACTATACTTTGATAAAATTGCGAATGTTGCAGGTGCTATATCAAATTACATTGATCATATCATCGCCAAAGCATATTAATGTCCTTGAAAAAAATTTCTTATATTACGCTGACAAAACAGTTGTATATTAGCTGATATTGCACTATTTGGCAACATCACATTTGTATCAATATTCATGATTATCATTCTTGAGAAATCTTAAATTATGCTGTCAAGGCCATATTGAGTTTGTATAAATATTTTAGATATATGAATATTTTAGATATATCTTGCAAATTTGCTGACATTGCAATTTGCGATGTCAGATTACATTTATGTCATCACCGGATGTCTCTAAAAATCTTTTGTTATAAAATCTAATGTTTGCATTTTTATGTCATTGACCAGAAATGGTCGTATAAATATCTGCGAGTATTTTTTGCGGAAAATTAGTCTGTGTAAAATGGCTAATCGTAATTGTTTATCGCTCCCGCATTTAATTCGTAACTGGGAATTTGATTTCCGCAATGTATTAATACGCTAATACTTGGTGTTCAAAATACTAAATAGAGCATCAGGGTTACGTTTCAGTAAAAACGTTTAGTAAAATGGAAATCAGAAAATTCTTACTTGTACTCTAGGCACCTGCATGTCTATTATCTATCCGAACTTTAAGTCTGAAGATTCTCCCTGTGATTCTTCCGATAGTGATGAACAAATTATTGCATCGGAAGTCATGGATTCATACGCTCAACCATAAGTAATTTCATTTATACTTGTTTGTAAAAAATTTTTCTCTATAGAGAAAAATCTCTATATATAGGCTTCGTTTATTCTCCTCCATTACAACGCGTCTTCAAATAGAATTTGTGAGGCAACATTCATGTTGGAGCAGAAGAGATATTCAAATATAAAAAATATATGTAAAAATAAATAAATAAATATGAATTAATCTGGATCTCTGAATCTGGAACTCTGTGTTCAAAATTATTTATACTCTCTATTATTCCTTTCTATCTCTGCAGCATCGTATTACGCGCGCGTCCGTATCATCGCGCTCTCTAAAATAATAATATAATTCGAAATAAAAAATATTTCTGCATGAATAATCGCATGTAATAAACGCTGAAGGAAAGATTATTACGTAAGAAGAAGATGGCGACATTTGAGAAATGGTAAGTATACATAGTATGTATAGTGTATGTGATAGAGACCCCGCTTAGTGATGCAGAGGACCGGCGGCGGATCGCACCCAATGATCATTGACCTCGTACTACATCTTCATCGCGACGGAGACGTAAGTTTCCGCACACCTCCGCTTCGTAATTTCCCGCACTTGAGACATCCTCGTCCTCTTCCCTCCCGCACCGCCATCCCCGTGACGTCCCCCACACCCCTGTGACATCATCTCCCTCGTCTAATGACGTCACCTCCTGTGATATCATCCACCTCTCCCTCCTCCTATGACATCCTTGCCTAATGACATCACTTCCTATGACGTCATCCCCCTCTTCTCTCCGCGGACTCCCCGCTGCGGATACTCCCTGCTCCTCACCCTCCATCAGCGCTACTGATTTAGAATCCCCCTTGTTTTACTACTCACGAGTTTTCACCGAACGTGCCACCAGCATATAAGATATTGGAATAACCGCAGGTTATTTACCTTCCGATCATGGAGCATTACAGATCTGACGTTTCACATTGTAAATCAAGACGGACAATTACTCGATTTTTGCGGAGAGGAGATCACCGATTAGATTGCATATATGGAGGCGATAGCAAGTGACGATAATTTGACATGCTCAAACAACGATAACTTGAGATACTTGTTCTGAACGAGCAAGCGAAACAGACTAGAGTATTTTTTGTCAGAGAGATGACAGTGATCAAAAACATTCGATTGTTCAGTAGAAAAAAATCACTACGTCAAATGTTAAATTTTTACAATCATTGGACGTTGTCGTACGAAATATCTGAGATGGCTGATATCTTTAATATTGGAGATGAATCGATCTTTGATAATTGCTTCGTCGTTCGAAGGTTCGAATTTCACAATCGATATGTCAACACGACGTTTGAACATAGCGACGATATAAGGATAACAGAATGTATACATGTTTCCTTGTGGAAGCATTCTCTACATCGAAGATTGACTTCAAAGGAAGAAAATATACAAAATCGACCAAAATTTGCACGTAATTGGCGTGACGTTCATGTTCAATAAAATTCTATATGAACTCAACAGTATGGAGATCGACTGTAGCAGAAAAGTTGGAATGACTAGTCTTATGAAGGGTTATGCAACATTTTCTAATGAAATCGCATAATGTGGGGTTTCTCGACTCTAGTGATACCCCGAAAAGTCTAATGATAGACGCTGCATACTTCAATTTTTGTGTGCCGCTCAGCATGTTGTTGAGCTTTTATCACAAATGTGTAATTAACGCTCGTCACGAATTGATTTTGATACAAACGCGCAATGATAACAATTACATAGTGGGAGATCCAGCAACAGAGTCGACACTTGAATTATTCAAAGTACAGTGGCGAATGCTTCGTTGAATGAGGTTAATAATCCATGTTACGAGTTTTAGAAAGTAAACGATATTTAAGTATGAGTTTCCGTTCTTGGAAATTGTACGAGTATTCCCTATTGCCGAATATAAGAAATATTCTTAAGCCATCAAAACTGCGACTCAACTAGAAAAACCGCGATATGTTATCTTTGATCTACAGACTGAAAATCATGACAGCACGTAAAACTTATTTTGACACCTGTAAATTAATCAATGTAAAACTTTATCTAAACTCTGAATTTTATCCGTACGATGATCTAAATCTAGATTTTGACAAAAGGTGCTTCCGACAACCCAAGTTTGAGTTTTATCCACTAAGACCGAAAAATATGATAGATATAACCATCTAGTACTTTCATGATTCATAACAACTCAACGCTGTTTTGTATGTCATGAATTGAGTTAGTTAACCTATTTATCATCTTTTTGAACGTTAAGTTGAATTAGCAAAAATCTCACAGAGAAGCAATAAAAAGTAAGTAAGTTTTGCAAAATTTACAAATTGTGAGACGGAATGCTTTTTTTAATTTATACTAAGATTAAATTTACTTAAAGTACAATCATATAAAAGTATCGTATAATTTTAAAATGTATTACTGTAAATTGAAAATATAACTATAATTATTTAATTTATTCACAAACATTTTTGTTATATAATTAACAATTAAATGTTACTACTTTAGATTATTCTATGTTTAAATTATTTTAATATCTTGATATTTAACTGTGATTAAATACTTACACTTTCAGATAAAAAAATGGATGTACAAGGTACATTTTTAGATTTTTTTTTTGTAATGCATCAGATGATGAACATGATTTTTCACCTGAAAGAAAACGTCATAATAGAATTTCACATTATTGATATGAAGATATTGTTTTGATATATTTTTTATAGGTAAAAACAGGTAAAACTTGGAAGAAAAGAAAAGAAAGAGTGAGGAAGGAATAGTTTTATTATATATTATTTTACTTTTGTATAGATGGATTCGTATTAATTTCAGTAAAATAGTATTATTATTTGAACAGATTTTAAATCACATTTTCGAGTAGAAAAATATACATACAAAAGATTGGTACAAGATCTTGGATAACATTTGTATCGTGATTAAGATGCTGAAAAAATATTTCCTGGAAAACAAATAGTAATTACTTTATGATTCTTCGGTAATTAAGAAGTTTACAGGTTAATATAATATTATTTAGATATGAAATATTTTTATCAAATATATTTATAGTAATATAAAAGATTTTCTATTTCCTTCAATTTCCTTTTCTTTGTCTTTTAAATTTTTTTAAGCGTTTATATATTTTCAAATCTATCTTTGATAAAAATTATATAGTTTTGGGAAAGAAATAGTTTAGTAACTTTTAATTGCCTTTACGTACGTTTATTCAATTGAGTAAAGAACTCTAGTAAAGAAATTAGATTTATGTAACAGTTGTCTTGTCTTTAATATGATTGATTTTTTCCTTTAGTTTTTCCTTGATATAAATCAATTATCATAGAGAATTTTATAATAGTTGCAAAATTATCTTTCCATTTTTTCTGCAAATTTTTATCATAAAATTACAATAGCAATATGTGCTAAAATCGTTTAATTTTGTTGACCATAGATTTATTGTTTGTACTATCTATACACACTTACACCTACATATATATAAATTTTTTAGTTGCAGATCGATTTGGAGTATCCAAAGATACTATTTGGAATTGTGTATTTGAAGTAGCATTACTATTAACTGAAAATACCTACAGATATATAAAATGACCTGAACTTCATGAAACGGCTCTCTTTGAAAGAGAATTTCGTCAATTACATGGTTTTCCTGGAGTAATTGGTGCAATTGATGGCTCCCAATAAGTGCACCTATAGAAAGTCCTGAAAATTACATTAATCGTAAAGGGTTTCATTCAGTAATATTACAAGAAATTTGTGATTATAAATTAAGATTTATATAAATGTTTTTATGGATATATTTTATGCGATAGCGTTCACGATGCAAAAGTTTGGCGTTTAAGCGACATTAGATTTATTAATAGTACAAGATGAAAATAGATATTTTCAAAATCAATATCATCTTTTGACAGATTCAGCATATCCTTTATCAAATTATACATTAACTCCATATCAAGATAATGGTTTAATTAATGTACAAAGCGATTTAATACAAAACTCAACACGTGTAGTCATCGAGCGTACTTTGGCATATTAAAAAGAAGGTTTAAAAAATTAAAATATATAATACAGAAATGATATCCTTAGTTATTCTTACTTGTTGCATGTTACATAATATATACATAGAAAATAATGATGAATTTATTGATGACGTATTTGATGAAGTAGATGTACAAGATAATATTGTATTTATGAATGGAGCAGAAAAAAGAGACATTATCTCTCATATGTTGTAAAATTGTCATTATAAAATATAATAATAAAAATCTTTATTGTATACATATTAATATATAACAAGCATTATATTGAATATTGACTTGTTAAATAAAAGTCGTCATATGAAAATTTTCATGTTTTTAATTTAAAAATTTGTAAAAGTAGCTATTTTCAATAATTAATAACCCAAAATATGTGAGTACTTGCAAAATATACTAGGCTTTTTCTTACAATGACCGAATATACTCAACACTTATCATCAAATATTTTGTACGTACATAACATATGTTCATTATATTCTTGAGATTTCTACGTGGGCTATATAAAGATTATACCGTGTTTCGCGAGTTTTCTTCGTGTCCAGATTCTTGGAACTCCAATGTTTCGTGAACCTTGCAGTCCACTTCATGAGGGCGAACCTAATACTCGCTGCTAATCTTCATCAGAGCGAGCCTAATACTCGCTGCTAATCTCCATCAGGGCGAGCCTAATACTCACTGCTAATCTTCATCAGGGCGAGCCTAATACTCGCTATATAATCTTTATATAGAAAGTATCCGTGGAAGCCTCAAGAATATTATAAATTATTATTATGACACTGTGATTTACCAAGAGCATGCTCACCGTAAGCTTCGACAAGCATTCGATGCGATTCTGCAGCAGTTTTCTTCAAATGGTAACAGAAAATCAATGCTGTCCGCAAATCGTAGTTTGCAGGCACAAAATTCGACATGCTCAAATAGCATATCGCTATTACAAACTGTGGTAATTATACTAATTCCGTTCTTAACTTTTAGATTATAAGTTATAACTTCTAATAACATTCCAGTCTTGGGGGAAGAGAGACTTTATTGTAATGATTTTTTAAACATTAATTCCAAGAGTTTGTGGCTTTCCACTGTCACATTGTGTCCCCAAATATATGTATGAAATTTTTTACAATCACCATGGGTAACTGACTATAATTAATTTGAGTTTTGACTATAATTAATTTGGTTAATGCTTTTGCACTATAGCTTATATTTAATATCGCATCATAAAAAATTTTTCGATTTCTATCATTGAAAATTTTTTAAGTCCGACATTGAAAAATTTTTTCAGTAGTTCTGATTAGTTTCAATAGTTCTATGTAGTTTTCGACAAGTTCTATCAAAAAGTATTAGGTGAAAAAGCAATTGGACCAATGGTTTTCAAAATATGCGGCATATAATAAGACATTAAAAATTTTTTTAAGAGTTTCAGTAGTTCTGAAGAGAGTTCTGGGCAGTTTCTCAACAAGTTTTATCGAAAAGTATTAGATGAAAATGCAATTGGAAAATGTAATGGTTACATAAGGAGATACCTGCTTTGTAACCAATTTTTCAAATTTCGTTTTAAGTATATATTTCTTTTATTTTTGAGTCTGGTTGAGTGTGTTGGTTTTAATTGGTCGCTTATAATTCTTCGAAATAGATAGAATAATAATTAATGTGTGACAGAATTATTGTAAAAAAATTCTTTTTTCAAAAATTTTTAACTTTTTTTATAAGTTTTATTATGAGTCAAAAGTTTTTTTATGTATCAGGAATCTAGATACACAAAATAAAGCTATTAAAATTAAACTGCTCAGAAGTATTTGATATCGAATTTCGATAAGAAATTAATACCCCATTTTTTAAAAATTATTATTAAGCAAATCTCGAATTAAAAAATACAGAGAACTTTTTATATCATTGAAAGGAAGCAAGAACTCTATTCAGAACTATTGTATCTAAAAATTGATTTTTCAAAAATTTTTAATTTTTTTTTATTTTTCAAAAATTTTTTTATTCATCAGGAACTCTAGGTATTCACGAAATAAAGCTATTGGGCCGCTCAGAACTATTCGATCTCGATTTTCGATAAGAAATTAGCACTGCATTTTTTAAAAATTATTTTAAAATAGTTATTGAGCAGAACTCTTGATATAAATTATAGAGAACTCTTCGTCTTGTCAAAAAAAAAACGAAACTCTAATCAGAACTATGGAATGTCATTGTGGAGTACTTCACAGACGCAAACATTTCAATAAGCTTTCTCCGGTCGGATAGCGGATATTTTCCGGATAATTTGGCCGAATAGTTGCGAAACAACTTTAAAAAAAATATTATAATATAATTGAGCAGCTGTAGAACAGATTGTTTGCAATACAGCATTGTTTCAACATTGCTTAGTAATTAATATTATTGAATTTTTCATGATAAACAATAACATTTCAGCATTTTCAAGTGAAAATTTATTTCGATTATCAAACTAAACTGAGTCGAAAAGTTCTTTACCATATTACAATTTTTGCAATCTTTTTTTTAAATTAACCAATGAGCAGAATCTATCTAAAATCACAACATAAAACAATTTTAAGATATTTTTAAGAGTTTTTTTGAGAAACATCTTCGAGATATTTTAGAAAGAAGTCTGAAAAATATCTTAAAGTTGTCTTATGCATCGATTTTATCCGTTTATTGGGCAATTTTTAGGAATTAATATCTCGTTAACTATTGCGGGAAATTACAAAATGATGAAGGAATTCGACTTATTATAGTTTAGTTCGCTTTATCTGCTGACGAGATTATGCGGATATTACCAGACATCCTATATACATACAATTATATATGAATATTGCACTAATTTACAGTAAAATATTACTTCACATAAGATTCGATTTTTGAATGTTAAAAACGATGCCGTAAGCCAAAAAATTTCAATGTTAAGTTTCTAACATATAATAATTAAGTTTTAATGTTTAAAAAAATGACTTTTATGACATTCTTGACATTCTATTTGACATTCTTTTATAAAAAAGGTTAACGTTATAAAATTCCGATTAAAAGTTGTATGAATATATTGTTCATGTCCTAAAATACATTTTTTTTAATTTCAATATCTTATATACTTTGTAGTCGTGTTACGAAGAATTTAAATACAGAATTTTTCTGAGATATAAATTTCGCTTATGACGTTGAAGTCGTATAAAATTCTAATTGGCTATCGGGAAATATATATATATATCATATAATTTTTTTTAGAAATGTGTATTTTTAGATAATTCAAGGAGAATATAATTACAATCATAATTTAAAGATAAATTATTTGATATAAATTATGATAGACATATGTGCGTGTGTACGTGCGCGCGCGCGCGCGTGTATGTGTGTGTGTGTGTGTGTATTGCGTGCGTGTATGCATACGCGCGTGCGTGTGTATGTACTAGACGTATATTTATATACGCGTACACACACACACACACACACACACACACACACACACACACACACA
>NW_017259242.1:0-2741 GCF_001594045.1 Atta colombica | reverse complement strand
ACACACACACACACACACACACACACACACACACACACACACACACACACACACACACACATATAGGATGTCTCAGAAATAGGAGCCGCATTGGGGGGATAGAATGACTTTTTTCGCGTGATAGGCAAAAGCCACCGCTAGCGGCACTAACATCATTTTTATAAAATGATATGAACTACGTATCACATTTTTGACTATCGATAAAATCGAGATAAAATCATTTGTTGGTAAATAGATTTGTTGGTAAAATCATTTGTTGGTAAATAGATTTGATGGTGCTACATTCACAAACTGTGAATAAAGATAATATTAATTTATAAAAAAATGTTTCTTTTAAGATAAAGTATTTCTTATAGATTTCTGGATGTTGAAAATGATGCCGCAAGTTAAATTTCATTAGCAAGTCAAGTTTTCGAAATAATTGAGATTTAATGTACAAAAATGGTTCTATGAAATGGTTTTATGATATGTAAAATGTTTTTGTAAAAAAAAAAGATTAACATTGTCTTGAAATTATAATCAGAAGTCACGAATATATTGTTCATTCTCTACAAAATGTATTTTTTTTATTTCAATATCTTACTTTTTAATCACGTTACGAAAAATTCAAGTACAGAGTTTTTCTAAGATAGTAAATTTTCACTCTCGCGCGTCGCCGCCGCCGCTGTCGAGTGAGACGCGATGAGCCGTGCTACGAATTCGCGCGGCGTGGCTTCACCGCACATTGGCTTTTCCTTTTTTAATTCAAAAATTACAGCGAATATCTCAAAATAATATAAGACTTTTTTGTTCCCCTTGACCCATTCTCCCTCCTACTCTATTTCTAAGACATTCCTGTATATATTTAACAGAATAACGATAAATTATGTGTATCGATAGTCACAAACTAGAAAATATAATTATATAATTATATAACATTTCATTGTTCAAAGGCGGAAAATTTACTATTTTAGAAAAATTCTGTACTTGAATCTTTCGTAACATGACTAATTTCAAGACAACGTTAATCTTTTTTTTTATAAAAACATTTTATATATCATAAAAGAATCATTTCTGCACATTAAATCTCAATTATTTTGAAAACCTAACTAATGAAATTTAACTTGCAGCATCATTTTCAGCATCCAAAAAGCTATAAGAAACACCTTATCTGATTAAAAGAAACATTTTTTTGTAAATTAATATTATCTTTATTCATAGTTTGTGAATGTAGCACCAACAAATCCATTTATCGATCACGATTTTATCGATAGTGTTAAAAATGTAATACGTAGTTCATATCATTTTATAAAAATGATGTTGGTGCCGCTAGCGCTACGGTGGCTTTCGCCTAAAAAGGCCGCCATGGCTTCTCTCAGGTTTCTCTCTGCCTATTCACTTCAATAGTACACTAAAAATGGCGACTTCTGGATGAGTCCGCTCCACTCTTTTTCGATCATGGAATGTATAAATATCTGGATGGAGCGTTCAGATACAGAAGATGAAGATTTTAGGGGACCACCATATTGTCTGGCTATTGCTATTTTCTAGCGATAAAATAAAGCATCTGTGACTGCGTTCTTTTTCACATATGTTGCATTATTTATCCTTGTTATTCCGAATGTAAACAAGGATAAATAATGCATTATCCTCTTCATGCGTAAAACATAATGCCTGCGTGTGATATCGTTGCTGGCTACCATGACAAGAACAATAGTTGCTTTCCATTTACACCGATTCTCAGATAATTCTCATTTGTGATAATTCTCATTCGTCATAATTCAATTGAATGCGCGTTCCTTTTATATTCCAGCAAACGAGAGTGAATTAAAATGGATTAAAATTTTTTTAATGCGTACTTTAAATCCATGAAAATAGATCAAATGGATTGAAATGGATTGGATCCGAGCTGACACTAGTTTAATATTTGAAAAAAAAAAACATTCATATTTAAAGATTACAAATTTTATTCCTAAGACATTTATAATAATTACTTGAATTAACTATTTCAAATTGGTATTAGAAAAATGCACTTTAGTGAGATTCGAACTTGGAATTTCTAGATTATGAATCCTTTACGTTACCCGCTACACCACTTCAATTGGTAAATGTTTTCATTTGTATTCATTTTCTACTTCAATTACAATCAGCTAAATTAATAACGAAATTATATAGATGTAATAAAAATATCATCATTTAACAAATATAATAAAGTATAATATTCTTGAGACTTCCACGAGTCCTTTCTATAGAAAGATTAGGCGTTTCGGGCGAAGCAGCCTGCTGCCCAGTATTAGGCTGCTCCTCGCCCTGATGAAGTGAACTGTAAGATTCACGAAACGTTGGCATTCCAAGAATGGATCTGGGCACGGAAGAAATCCGCGAAGAAATGCATAATCTTTATAATAAAGTATAATTAAAGTATAATTAATCAAAAGCGAAATATCGACATAAATTTTAGTATATTTATAACCTATATTTGTAACCTACAATAAAAAATAAAAATCTAATATATAATATAGAGGCTACGAGCCAATAAGCCTTTAAATCTAATCCAGAAATAATGTGAAATTAAATTTCATATAATTGAATAAACGTTTCGACCTACACAAAGTCATTATCAATGTCAAAACATACCGGTAATTACGAGTACAATTAATGTCATATAAAAATTAAAATTCTAATAATATCTAAAGTCATATTAAAATGTTATTAATATAAAATTCGAGACAGTATTATATATTTTATATTAATAATATTAA
>NW_017259241.1:325100-325935 GCF_001594045.1 Atta colombica | reverse complement strand
AAATTAATCATAAAGATCTATCTTTTGAATAAAGTACTAAAATTAAAATTTCTTATTGAGGAATTTCATTAATTACACGAGCTGAGCAAAATATCAACTTTTTTTTAAGTCTGAAAGTAAACAAAGTTATTTTTAGTATATTTTTGATGCGATTACGAATATGATTACGAATATGATCCCAAAAATATATCAAGATATTCTGTTTAAGATTACTCTAACCTGAAAGTGCAAAAAATGGTGTCGGAAGAAAAGTTCTGCGGATTTTTAAAATAAAATTTAAACAAAAAATCGATATTGTATATAACAATTTAATCACAAGGGAGGTTAGGCAACTCAAAAATTCAAAAAATTCTGAAACTTGGTGTGCATAGAGTATTTCATCCGTAATACAAAACTATTTTTTATTTGTGCGGAATTTAGGTTTAGAGGGAAACATCCATTTGAAAAAAATCGGTTTTTTTTCTTTCGAAGCGAATATCGTCAAAATCATAAGGGATAGAAAAAATTTCCAGATTAAAAATTGAATGGCTTCAGTACTACAGAACTGTAATAAAAAATTTTTTTTAATTAATTATTTATTATATACCCCCATCTTACTCCTATTTTCAAAAATTTGTTAACGTTTATGTAACTAAAATTAAAGAGATTTTTACGTTGAAAACGACGATGAGGTATGATAATTATGTTCCGAAAATCCATTTTTCAAATATAAACTTATAACGAAAACTTCTCTATTTGCGATCTCTATACATATTGGTTCATAGTGCATTGCGCGAAGTAGCGTGAAAAGCAAATACAGTACAATCCATCAGTACAATATCAGTATAGCAACAAC
>NW_017259241.1:314229-325000 GCF_001594045.1 Atta colombica | reverse complement strand
ACATTTTGAACAATTAAAAACAAAGCATAAATAAAAAAATTATTATTTTTATAAAATACATATAAATGTATTTTTATAAATACATGCATTTAATTTTGTTCTTAAGAACAGCTACTTGCAACATAATAAAAAAAAAGATTGAAAGACTGTATCAACAGTAATTCCGCACGAATAAAAAATAGTTTTGTGTTCCAGATGAACTACCCTATTTCCACGCAATGCTTCAGAATTTTCTGAATTTTTGAATTACCTAATTTCCCTGTTAAGTGCCTGGGTGTACGTCGCCATGACAGAAAAAAATCGGAATCAGTCCATGATAACGAAGTCTCTGGAATTCCAAAAGGAAATAAATATGCAAAATAGTACATATATACTGACAACTGTATGTGTGAAAAATAAAACTCTCAAATTAATTAAAATAATCGCAGATGTAGATATATAAATCATAATAAACTGCAATATATATACATACACTATTTGTTATTTTATTTAACTACTTTACAAACCGCATGATAAGATAATACGTGGAATTCTATTTTAATATTAAATTGTGCAGATAATATTAATAATCTTGTTGAACATTTCGATTTACATTTTCAATAATACGGATGTGTTTGACTTCTGACTATTAATATACATTAATAATATAATCCTTTTTTTGTACATATTTTGTAATTTAATTATACATTGCGAGAGATTACAAAACTAAAAAGAGATTCTCTAATTTATGGATTAGTATAATAATAATAATTGTATAATAATAATGGTATTCTTCATAAAAATGTTGAAAACAAAAATACTCGCCACACCATGCATAAAAGCGGCTCTTCCATGAATACTACATTTGGGTACATGCTTTTCATTTTTGAAATAACAGAAATTTACAAGTTTGAAATAACAGAAATCTACAAGTCAAAGTTTGGAAATTCGCCGGGATGTGTTATCAAATAGTCGCTTTTAAATCAAGCATATTAGAAGAGATTTTTGAATCTAGGCGAAGAAAATTGATTATGGGTTAATGATTGCAATTTAATTATGTCATTACGCGAGTGTAAATTGATATCTTTTTCTTGAAGAATTACATTTATCGGAAAACATTTGTACAAAATTCTTCTAAATCCTAAAACCAAATACATCTAAAGGTTGAATGAAATCTGTCGTTTTCTTTAGAATAGTCATAAATTTTATTTCTTTATTCAAGAATGTATTGTTCTAGCTGACTCGGACAATATCCTATTCATAAGTCGAATAGAAGCTTTTACGGCCAGTATTCGATAGATATATTTCACTAAACCATGTTTTGAAGTATTCCGTTAAGTTTCCGTGTAAGTTTTCCTAACTTCGACGATTCAATGTAAATTATTAATTATATTAACTGGGCGGAATAGAGTTTCCTGCATCCGTGGTCCAAATATTCCTGTAGATTTTTTCAACTATATATAATGGAAAAAAGAAATCTTGCCGAAATAATCGGCATGATAGTGTAACTATGTGTTGTAGAAGATATCGATTGAACCATTGCTTCAACTGTTTTTGTTCCTGATCTCGCCAATGTTCGCCCAGAATATATTTCAAGATTGAAGCCACTCTCATCTGCATTATAAATTTCTTCAATTCCGATAGCTGGGATTAGATCTTACAACAAATTGAAACAAATGATTGTGCGACATTTTTTAGATTGCCAATATTTTCAAGTGTAACTGGAGTACTGAATGTTGTTATCTTGCAGGAAACAATTTTATGCATATTCTTGAATTTCCAAATTTACTTGCTTTAAATTCGGATAAGTCAACTTGGTCCTTTGCCTCCAAGGCCCATATTCTTAAATTCATGTCATGAATAATAGATCTTCTACAACCTTCTTCAAATTTTTGCAATACGTATTCTGTAATAAATGCGAATTTATCTGCTTTGTTCCACCTTTCTCTATACTTGTCTCCCACCTGTATAATTGATTTAAGGATTTAATCTTGCGAAACTTGGATTGTACACTAAATCTCGACGGGCCTTTTTTCCATTCTTCCAAAATTGAACAGCTTTTTTCTTATAATTGAAGTCGATTTTGCCATCTTCATTATCAATAATGCATTCTTCAGGTTCAAAATGTCTTCATCTTCTTCTTTTTCTGCAGCTTAATATCTTCTACAATTTGTGCTCCACGTGATTCTAATGAATCAGCAAAATCCAGCACATAATCATGTTCTAATAATAATGAATATTTTAAATATTTTGTAGAATGTAGCGAATTTCATTATGTATTTCAATTTCAAACGATGTTACAGGTGTTTGTGTTATACTCGCAATTTGAAATATAGTTGCTAACATATTTATTACGTTATTAAAAAACGTTATTTTAAAGAGAATTCTGTCAAGCAATTATTATTAACAGAATTGACTGATTGTTGTCACAAATGAAACTGGGAATAGTACTTCCTCGTACATTTATATGAATCAAAATATACAATTACATAAACTTATTTACGAATAGATGTTGCACAAATATTGTAGATTATTAATTGCATATCTTATTCCGCTAATAGTCCAATCTATGCCCTACAAAATATACTATACATCTTTTATTGTGTGGTTTGCAAAATAGTCAAGTTTATCAATATGACACTGTGTCATTTAACATTAAAAAATGAAGCAACATTTTATTTTTGCGATTTGCAAATCAAACGTATATTAATAATAATTAAGTATTTATATCACTTTATGAACTATTTTAATAATCAAATGTGGTAAAACTAACTTTATAAATTCAACGATTTGGTTTCTTTAAACAAGAATTTAACAAAATTGATTATAATTGTTTCATTAATAGTGTTATTGAATCAATAAAATGATTTTTAATAAAATAATAAATATTGGATCCACAATTTCAATGTTCCATATTTATTCTCTTTTAGAATTCCAGAGAATCGTTGTTATGGGTATTACTGATTTTGATTTTTTTCTGCCATGACGTACGCCCAAGCATTTAACAAGGAAGTTAGGCAACTCAAAAATTCAAAAAATTCTGAAGTATTGCGTGGAAATAGGATAGTTCATCTGAAACACAAAACTATTTTTTATTTGTGCGGAATTACTGTTGATACAATATATAAAACTATAAAACTATAAAAATATTTGAGACTGGTTTTGCAAGCAATTTGACAAACTATTATTACTATTATTACTATTATTATTATAAAAGCTCTTATTTCAATAGTTGCTGCTGTATTGATACTGTACTGATGGATTGTATTGTATTTGTCTTTCACGCTATTTTGCGCAGCCAACGCGGTATGAGACTAATACGTATAGGCCTTGCAAATAGAGAAGTTTTCGTTTATATTTGAAAAATGGATTTTCGGAATATAATTATCGTCGTTTTCAGCGTAAAATGCTTTAATTTTAGTTACATAAATGTTAACAAATTTTTGAAAATAGGGGTGGGGTAGGGATATACAATAAATGATTAAAAAAATTTTTTTATTATAATTCTGTAGTACCTATGAAGCCATTCAATTTTTAATCTGGAAATGTTTTCTGTCTCTTATAATTTCGACAATATTCGCTTCGAAAGAAAAAAACTGATTTTTTTCAAAGGGATGTTTCACCTTCTAAAACTAAAATTCCGCACAAATAAAAAATAGTTTTGTGTTACGAATGAACTACTCTATTTACACATCAAGTTACAGAATTTTTTGAATTTTTGAGTTGCCTAATCTCCCTTTTGAGTGCGTTTCATCCTATGCATGCTTGAAAATGTGCATTAAGATTTTGTGGTTTTTATGTACGCATTTCCACACGGTTGCTAAGCGAGAAATTGCGTAATGCTCGGCTTATTTCGCTCTTTAATTCTACTGCTTATTACGCATGTGATTGTTATTTGTTGCTAGCTTTATTATTTCACGTTTCTGTCTTTGCATAATTAAGTTAATGAATTATTAATAAATTATTGTATGTGATCTCCGCCAGTTATGAATGAAATGATCTTTTAGGCGTGTCGCCATACAAAGATTGACGATTAATTAGTTCTGTGTCGTAGATGAGATTTGCAATAATCGTCTGCTTTATATTAAGCGCAGGAGAATAATTTCATTGTTCACGCGCTGATCACGTGAATAGCGAGCGTAGCGCGCTCTCGCAACTGCACTGTCGGTACCTGACGGTATCCATGTGACGGCCGGCGTGTTGATCGAAATTTTAACAACCAGACTTTATATGAAATTTACATTTTAAGAATACTTTATAATAAAATACTTTATAATAAAAAAAGAAAAAAAAAATTTTTTTATTTTTTTTATTTGTTTATCTCCACCACTTGACTTTTTCAAATTTTGAATTTTTTTATAATAAAAAGAAAGATTATTTTAAGACAAATTCAACTATGTGTGATGAAAGTTATTTTGCAAAGTATCATTTTTGAAAAATTAAAAATGCTGTATATGCACGCCATCCGTACTCCTTCACACAGCACGTTCGTAATGCTGCGTATTTTCACATAATAGGAACGATGTAAACATATTTATTTCTGGAATTCTACAGAATCTATTCATAGAAATTTTTAGCGCACATGGCTAAACAACACTTACATAACATCTGGATGAAAACATAGTGTCGATCGAAGATCGAAAGTCGTGTATTATCTATTATGTAATTGTAAGACAAAAATTATAAAGTATATGTCGCACTTATACGAATTACATTTGTTTTACGTACAAATTGTATTAATATCTTACAAAATCGTATTTCTATATATAAAGGAGGGGAATCGAATTGCAAGAAAATTGGAATTGACATAAATAATCGATGATGTGAATGAGTATATTTCGTTCACAAATTATGTGCATGATGCATCTTTCATCTGTTATTTATGAAATGATAAATAAAGGGAAAAATAAATGATACATTATGCACTGCGACCATACTCACGAGCAAAATCTTCGTCGCGCATTCGTGATCATAATTCTTTACCGTTTCTCCGATAGTCACTACTCTCCACTTAGAGCTGATCAATTAATCTAACCAATTTCAATCATTCTTACTCTCAAAACCGAATATTATGATCACCGTTCTTGAAGCGTTGAAACCATTCACGACACGTTCTTTCACTAATAGCGGCCTCACCATAAGTATTGGAGAGCATTCGATGAGCCTCAGCCGCAGATTTCTTCATATTGAAGCAAAAAATTAAAACCTCTCGCAAACGAGAATGACGAGAATTTGGCTCGTAAACTGACATTTTCAATCGAGAATAACTTTATGATGCAGACACAAATCGACTAATGTTTCTATGGGATTATGTTGACAGATGCCCAAGTTTATTGTATGACGTCTATGATCTATTTATTTCGACCACCACTTACCGCTAAAGCCATCTGTAGGAAAACGGCGGAAGCAAAGTTGTACACCTAATACCAGAATAGTTTTGACGAGTAACGCCATTTTCATGTTAAGGTTAAAAATTTTTCAAACGACCCTCGTAATCATATAATAAGTAATCATATAACAATAACATTAAATAAAGTAAATTAGATTAATGCAAATTTTATGGTTTAAACTCATAACAAAGATGATTGTGAAAAAAATGCTATATGCAAAGAAATTTCTTGCATCGTGCACAAGTAATCATAGCAATACCGCCACAAATATGTATGTTGTTTTAGAACATTTTTTGAAACAAAAATCTACAGGATTTTAAATTGTTTTGATTTAATATCTATATAACCGCTTTTGTACCAAGCATTTTTAAACAAATTTTGGAATCATGACGAAGAAAATTGAAAATGTGTTAACGATTGCAATTTAAAAATGGAATATCTCGAATGAAGTTTAATTTCCTGTTACGTCCAATGGACTTCATGATTTCTTCGTTTCACGAACATTCAACAAAATAATCGTTAGGATAAAGCGCGAATAAAAATTCGAGCATTAACGCTCGGCGAGTTAATAGTTGGCGAGCATGATAATATTTAATGATCAATAGAAACATGTCGTTCGAAACCTTTCCAGCGATATTGGAAAGATTAGCAAAAACAATGAATATCCAGAATCGCCTGATCCAAGGCAATAAAATTTATAAATAATGTAGAGAAAATTCTGTTTAAACATGATCAATTTTAGTAAATACAAAATCTAAATGCGGATCAGGGATCCTGTGTAAATAAAAACTTATATTTCCAAACACATAAAAGTTGAAAAGCATTTTCTCGTCAACAAGTGAAAAAAGTGATAAAATAAATGCAGGATGACAAGCATAGTTTTTAATTTTTTGTTTCTTTTCTAGATTGTCGATCATAAAATTTAGGTAAATACTGTCTAGACGAGAAAACGCATGTTAAATAATAAAAAAGAAACTGGAAATTGAAAAAAAAAGAATATTCGAAAAAATAAGAAAATTCGAGCAAATCATCAAATTGTTTGGAAAGGACAATGAGTAAGACCCCTCTCTTCAAAAATGGAGAGAATTAAACCCGGCAATAGACTGTAAATCCGTAACCCTTAGAGAAAGTGATGACGTATCACCAATAAATTTTGAAGAGATTAAAGCTTGTAATACGGGCGGAACAATTTTAGAAGTAGATCCCCAATAATAAATGAATTTTCTACCAAGAGTGGAAAAATCCGAATCTTCGATTTTCCAACTAAACACATCTCAAAGAACTTTCCAAAGGACTCTTATATAAACTGTGGCAACGCAAGACTCGTTCTCTTATTCTACTTTGCTCATTCAGTTATATTTCCTCATTCAGTTATAGTTGTCAATCGTTCATTATTTTCTTAGTATTCAGTCAGTCAATCAGTTACGCACAGTCTAGCAATATACAATTCTAAAACCGAAAAGTGCACAATCAAAGATCCAAGACCTCATTGAGTCCCACTGAGATCGGGCTGACATTCATTTCAAGAAGAGAAGGCCACCAAACAGTCAGGAAACAAGGTCCACCGAAGCAATAAGTCCCTTTTTTCCTTTATATTCTCTGCGAGTTCAATTTAATGTATCTAACAAACGTAGTGCCACGCTCAAGAACTGCCCGTTCATAGGTTGGTTTCAGAGTCGGGCTTACTTGGAAGCACATAGATTCCTGGACGAGGCATACACGGAATATCTATAGAACGCGAACAACTCTTAGAATCCAGCAGATCCTGCTGAGATCATTCGTCCATCTTCACTACTATCGGCTTCGCCGGCAATGAATCCCCGATTCGCCGTTGCCTATATAGTAGCTCCTCAATCCTTCTCGTTCACCTACTCGTTCACCTCTCCATCTTCTATCCCAATATCTGGTTCCTCCGCATTGTCAAACGTCTTGACTTTGCGAGTTTTCCCAAACACCCTTCCATCCACACCTGATTCATCTGTTATCTCAATCCCAGTTTCCCCTAGAGAAACTCCATCTCCGGTAAGCTTCATGAATAACGTAGAATTCCAAGAGGAAATTCCTCCTCCACCGTCAAGACTTTCCATACAAGAGAGTGACTCATTTGAGTCATTCGTAAGACAATTTCCGCGTTCTATCAAATCGCGCTCTTCCTCCTGAAGGCATCCTCTTTTACGATCAATTTCGATCCACGGAATTAGACTTGCTATTACTTGCTGTCAATCTCCTTACCCGCTCATTCTCATGTTCCTTCCGAGTTCCGCCTATCCCTACTTATATTAGTTCCGGTGGAATTCTTTTATAACCTGTTTCCTCTTTCCTCCGCTACTATACACGAGATAGCTTAAAACCCAGTCAGTACTGTTCGCTCTGTAATTTTATTTTCTGGCGATACTAATATGTAGTTATAATGCTTTTACTAATTTGTAAATTCTTTTTTTTATTGTAATTGTATTAATTAGTATGTAAATTAGTTAAAATAATAATTGCGTTAATTTGTAATCTTTTTTCTATATTATTTGTAATTATCTTAAATTGAAACTTGTAATGCGTTCAATAGACTAATAAATAGATTATTAATAATTAATAATAAACTATTAATAATAGATAATATAATATATTATAGGATCATATATATGATAACAAAAACTATAAAAATCAAAGCCTTAAATGGTTTAGCTAGATCTTAATGCTTGTATAATTCTTGTATAAATTTATATAAATACTACGTATGTAGTTCCTAGAAATGCGCACCGAAATCATTTTTCGGTCTTGAATGTTAACTCTACTAAATATACAGTTGAATGACACATCATTAAGAAGTTTCGAAGATGCGATTAAGCATCAAAATTTTTTAAATTGCTAGTCAATTTAACTCGTAGTCATTTTATTGCAGTAGTTTAGTATAAATTCACATAAGAATCATACAAGCATTAATCCAGCTAGATCATTTAAGGGTTTGATTTCTATAGTTTATATTAATAATAAACAATGTTTAGTAATTTTAAATATCTCTTTCTCTTAATTTGAAAACCTAAGATCTCGTAATCCTTATCACCTTGCTTTTCAGAGATCGTGGTTCAGTCCCAAGTTATAAGGATTAGATTCCTTGACTCGAAATTTGGATCGATGATTACATTGCTCGTTGGAAACAAGTGTTATAATGTAATGCGGGACTCATATTCCGAAGCAACAAAAAAAGGTGCATTCAACTCGGGATACTTGCCTCTGTGCGGATATCTGCGAGACAAGAGTCTAAAGACCAGATTCGAGCTAAAACATAAATATTATTTTCTTTAAATTGTTTTTTCTCCTCTCGGATTGATTGTTCTAATCGATTCTTTTAGAATTATAAAAAGAAGAAATAATAATCTACCATCTGAAATTGTTGATTAAATGATATAGTTATGTATAACTGCTGAAACTGACTATACTATACACATTCCACCTTTTTTGTGCTTTCAATTGCTAATAAACGATTAGCATGTAATTCTAATTGGAATTCACTTTGATCAGAATTATATATATTTTCAAATCTATAACGATAAATCTATATAATATTTAATATTCTCGACAAATCTATTACCTTGTGCTACTAGGTGCTCTTTTGATTGAATAGTTTTTTTGTGATTTTTCGGGATACAATTCTGTGTAGCCTTTTAAATTTTTTTATCCATCAAGGAAGCTGAAATTCCTGTTTATATTTTCTTGCGCTTTGAGGATCCATCGAATAATATCGATATCATGAATAGTTATTTCTTTTTCCAGAACCTCTCGGAATTTTTCTAATGTGTATGAAATTTCCTTTAGCTTATCTACTTTCATCACTATTTATCTGTTCTTTTCATTTTCATAACTGGCATAGTGATGTTACTTTCCGAAATTTATGTTTTACTGTGTTAAGCAACTTTGGTTTTGTTGTAACATCAGGTCCAAAATTCCTCTCCTTTTATTTGATCAGTATCTCTCATTTTCACATATCATTTCTTTCATCATTTTTCTTGTGTTTCGTTATTCTCTTATTCTTCTCTCTCTTGTTCATTCAACTCTTATTCAATTAATTCTACTTCCGGAATATTAAAAGAATCTTCGAAATCAACAGATTTTTCCTGTTTAATTTCAAATTAATCCTCATGTATTCCTTGTAGCACATTTTCTATTTTCTCTTTCATTTCTTTCTCGGTATTCGTAATAGGACTTTCAGACAAATTTTGAAAAGTAACAGCAATATATAGCAGCATTATCACGTTTTTCGAATTCAACTGCATTTTGTTCCTTAAAAATTATAAATAATAAATTATAGATGTATTTTATTAAATAAAAATTGTAATCCAAACAATAGTAACGCTTCATTGTGTATTTATACTGTATTATTTATTGTATTAAAGATAAATTTTCATTTACAATTAATCTTAAAATGACAAATATATGTTATATAATATTTATTGTACCTTTTTAAATCTTTCTTCTCCGTAAGAAATCCAATAATACATGCTATATGTAAATTGTATGCAATGTAACTGTTAAGAGTTTTCCTACAAAAGTAATAACAAAAGACTTTTCTGTTTAGTACTGTAAAAAAATACGACAAATAAGAATTTCATATAATATATTATGTTTTTTTATAAGCTAAAAATATAAATATACGGGAAATATGAATATTAAATTTTTTAAATATACTCACAAAATCGTAGTAACTGATATACTGGTACACGATGTTACGATTTCACATTGTACTGACCATAATATTCACGTAGCCACAGCGTTTTATACTGCTACTCATTATGTACAACTCCCACATATTCTCTCCTCCTTTATTACGTTCAATCATTTCTCTATAATTCTTTTATGATCTAATTTTTCTTGTTGGTTTTAAATTAAAGCAACACAGCACTAAAGAAATACGATTTTGTAAGATATTAATTCAATTTGTACATAAAGCAAATATAATTCATATAAATATACTCTATACTTTTTGTCTTATAATTACATACACGACTTTCGATTTTGAATGTTCTCATCTAGACGTTACGTAAATCTAGTCGTACGCGATAAAAATTTCTATGACTAGACGTCTGCAGAATTCCAGAAGTAAATATGTTTACACCGTTACTTCCTATTATATGAAAATACGCAGCATCACGAACTGTGTGAAGGAGTATATAGAGATGTTTTTAATTATTTCTCAAAAATGATACTTTGGAAAATAATTTTATCACATGGTTGAATTCGCAAAATAATCTTTCTTTTTATTATAAAAAGAAATCAAAATTAAAAAACAAGTCAAGTATATATATATATAGAAAAGTTGGAAGATTGACTGTCACGTGATACATATGTATCTACTACATATATATATATATATATCTACTACACATATATATATATATATATATATATAT
>NW_017259241.1:296938-313913 GCF_001594045.1 Atta colombica | reverse complement strand
TATATACTATATATATATATATATATATATTACACATATATATATATATATATATATATATGTGTAGTAGATATATATATATATATATGTAGTAGATACATATGTATCACGTGACAGTCAATACTTCCAACTTTTCTTACAAGGCGTGATGGTATTAAAATCATATCTGCCGGATTTTCCATGAGTTTTCCTACACCTACTTTTTTTCGTGACTAGCCGCTTGAGTTTGATCTCCTTATTATTCCATGCTAAAAGCTTAGGACGTTCGTCGGAACGGAATGCAAGAGATCTGGGTTTGACTCCCGGCCGAGATAATATTTTTCGCAATAAGAATTAATTATTTACAGATTTTAATATGTCATTCAACATTATTAAGATCGTTTTGAAGATGCGAAAATTTGTTAAATCAATTTAACTCGTGATATTACTGCAGTAGTTTAGTAGAATTAGCGTTTCAAGATCAAAAAATGATTTCGGCGCGCATTTCTAAGGACTATATACATAGTATGTACTACATACGTAGTATATAAATTCACAAAAATCATATAGTATTTAAGATCTAGCTAGATCGTTTAAGGTTTTGATTTCTATAGTTTGTGTCACACATATATATACGGTCCTATAATGTATTGTTTATTTATTTATTGTTGTCTTAGCATATGTTTTCACTTGAACTGTGACTACTGTACCAAATACAATGCAAGACACGTCCATCCATGAGATTCAGTCAAGTAAGTGCTTAACTATAGTAAATTTAAGTTTAATGGACAATTGAATCCCTTTTTTTGTCAGAAAAAATTAAGAACTTATTTAAGGGCAACTCCACGATACGCATGGCGTATATTTTAACAAGATAAATTTATAAAAGTAAAGACAAACATCCTGATGCGGTATACCGAACAGATTGTAAGAATTGCGATGCATCATACATGGGCCAAACGAGCAGGTGCTAAAAAATTAAAATTAGCGAGCATAAAAATCATATAAATTGGAACATTTCACTCGGTGATTACCAAACACAGATTGCAAATATTACATGAATTTTACTGGGATAATATAAAAATTTTGGACAAAGGAAATATTTTAAATAAACTATTATCAGACTATTATCAGAAACAATATACATAAATAAAAATAGTTTGAATTTAAAAAATGACACAGAATTTTTAGATCCTTATATGTTTTTTTAATTTCAAAGACTTGACGCTTCCCACACTTAGACAAAAGTTATCGTTTAGAATTTATTTATTTATTATTGTCTTGGGCATATGTTCTCATTTGAACCAGTCATAGAATTGGTAACTTCGTTCTGTTTCAAAGTTTGTTTGTAACAGAGTGATTTTAAACGTAAATTAATTGTCTTAAAAATGAAATCCAGGGGATAGTCATTACTTAATAACATCTCGATAATAAAATTGATTCTTGCAATGGAATTTCAGATGACAAAAAAAGGTCCTGTCAATCATTCTAACGATAATTCCTCTCTTTTGCAAAATTGGATATGAAAACAAATAGTTAAGATATTCCCCGAAAAATGAGTTTATGAAACCAATCAAATTTTAGAAAGTTATTGTTAAAATTGTTGAAACATTAAGGAAAGACCGATCTCAATAATAAATTGAAATCTCGGATAAAATGAATTAAAAATATTAAGAATCTCATTAGTCATATTCGAAGGAACAGATAATATCGTCAACATATCTGACATAAAACGGAATTAAGAATTTCAAAGTTTCTAAAGCTCTAATCTCCAAATCCTGTAAAACTAAATCTGCAATCACTAGAGATAGAGGAGATAGGTAAATGATTTGTGGATGATACCAATGATTTGTTTGTATTATATAATATTATCATTAAATAAGAAAAAAGTTGAGTTTAAAACTAATTACAAATTCAAGCAATTACAAATTCATTTTTGAGAATATTACAACCTCTTAAAATATCCAACCATCTATTATAAATGCTGTTCAATATTAACTCAATTGGTACATTTATAAAGAGCGAAATCACATCCAAAGAGATTAAACAGTAATTTATATCGATATTTATGTCAGACTTACTTTATGTCAGATAACTTATCAATTATTTCAAAGCTGTCTTTCACTTGATTAGCAATTTTAGTTGTGTTATTGTGAATAAGGATATGAAGAAAAATAGCCAAAAAATATAATAGACTGTCAATATAGATAAGATAATGATTCTTAAAAGGTAAAATTGATATCCTTCATAAAATCTCGGCAAATTTCCATCCGAGCAATAAATCTTTTTATAAGCAATATAATTAATAATAAATTTCTGATTCAGCCACCTCGTAAGTAAAATATAAACATTACTAGCGAGAGTTTTTGTGGGATCTCTCACAAGATATAAGATTTGATGTTGAGAATGATTGACAGTCCTATAAACATCATTCAATTCCAATTTAATTTTAATATCAAAATGTGCTTCAAATCTTAAATTCATATATAAAATTTAGATATGGAATAATATTATGAGAGATATAAAATTTAAGGATTCTGACCTTATTTTTCATAATAATATTTTGTTGTTTAATCCATGATTTCATGAGCCTGACAGGAATAACATCAAACATCACATGAAATGATTTTTATAAAATTACAAAATAATAATTCAAACTTCCAGTCTGGCACCGATTATTTAAATCATGCTTATGTTGACATTCTTAATAAATTATAAACCTTAGGCATCCCACTAAATAAGAATGGATTAAAATGGATTGAAATTTTTTTCTATCTGAATGTGTATTTTAAATAGCGAATACTTTTTTTTGGATTTAATTAGACTCAATTGGATACAATTAGATTCAACTGGATGCAATTGGATTCAAAAACTACATTTTCTCAAAATTTTGAATTGAACAGTATTCACAATGTGTGTATGTTGTGCACAGAAAAAGCTAATATTATTTTTAGATTGAAAAGCATAGAGATATGCTTCCTGCAATTCCTATAAATGAATAAAAATGCAGGATTGAAAAGCATTCATTTTAACATTCGTGAATCAATATTTCTGAAAATCTGAATCCATTTCAATTTATTTCTATCCATTCTCGTTTGCTGGGATATGAGTTTATTACTCATCAATTTCTGTATTTCACATACTTATAAGCCTTAAACTTTCTTTTTTTGTTTATATTTGTATCTTTGTATTCTTGTTATTTATTTTTATATCATAACGACCTTGGCATTGTTAACAACTTTACGCGATTCAATGCTTCTTAGATTTCTTTTTAAAATCATCACTGGCATGGAACTACGTTGAAGAATTGAGCGAGGATTCGCCTGTTATGCAGGAGTATAATAGATTCAATCAATTTTTAACTATTTATATCCATTTTGAATGGATATTGTGACTGTAAATGTATCAAATGTGGCCGAAAAAATGTTCGAGTTTTTTAAGCAAGCTAAATATATTTATGTTTAATTTTTATAAATTATATGTTGAATTTGCATACCAAGACCGCGCTGTATTCTCATTTGCCCTACTTTTGCCCTAATACTTCGAATTTTGAGAGTTCTTATTAAGTTCCTTATTTAAAACTTTAATGTAACTTCCGCCTGCACGCTGAAAAAAATTGTTAAACATTTTGTTGATTGAAAATGACAAAATATCTTAAAAACTTAAGGTGGTAGGACATTTTCAAGGTCATATTCGTGATCAGCGCATTAAAATCTACTATAAACAACTTCATTTACTTTAAGGCCAAAATGATGTCAATTAGTGTTACATAGATTGAAACTAATAATATTGTAATAAATTATCAAATTTAATGTTATATAATATCCGAAATGCCATTTCTTGTTTTGTATTACACAATTATATAATACATAAATATCGCATAGGTATTTCAATTTGTTATATTGTTTTTTATAAATCAAACATAATAATAATAATAAATATTGTACATAAAAAAACAAATGTATATGTATAGATACAACTCAAGAACATAAACATTCTTTTGCGTATAAATAATATTTTATGTAATTATAATACAAAAATCAATTTTTGGAATATAAGATTATTAATTGATTGTGAAATAAAATTTCTCAATTTCTGTGTACTATAAATAAATAATTCGTTCTTGTAAAAGCTATATTTAATTTTTAATCTGCCAAAAAAGAATCTATCTCTACGATAAATTATTGCATATATCTCTAAATATATTTATTATTATACATGTGCAATTTGGTAAACATAAATATATGATAATAAAATTATGATAAGGTATAACCATAATATTATAATAAGGTATTATTGTAATTTTATTATCATTTTATGATTATAAAATTATGATGATAAAATTATAATAATTATAATATACGATAATAAAATTATAATAGTCATGAAAAATGAATGTGATAATAAACTATAAATAAGAATTAAAAATTGTTAAAGTAATATTAATTATATCTTAAATATATATCTTAAAATTTATACAAAAAAACAAAATACTGTATATCTTGTAATATGTATGTAGGCATTTATGACATAGGAAGGGAGAATTATTATTATTTAAAATATTATATATAAAGATATTTTAAAAATCACTTAAATTAATTCCAATGTTTAATCTGTTAATGTACATCTTATACATTAAGGGAGTCGTGCTCAGTCAAAAACTTAAAAAAAAATCGATTTATGGATTTTGACATTTTCTGTAAGTACAACATTTGGAAAATATTCTCTGAAAGTTTCAAATTAAACTGATTAAAATTAATGGAGTTATAGGCGTTCAAAGTATACTGTGCTCGATGTTAAGAATAGGTATAATGCGAGAGTTGGGTGCTGGACAAAAGCCTTTTCTAACTTTTGTGAATCATGTATTTTGGAGGCTATAATCTGTTCTAATAGGCCTGAAATAGACTTTTTGTAAGTATTAAGAAATGAATATTTTATTTAAGTGTATATCTCTTTCGAAACTTTAAACGCGTTTTTTTCAAAATCGCATTTTCAAAATCGGTGACCAAAATATTTCGAGAACTATTACGTCGATTTCTTTCAAACTTTGCAGATTTATTTTAAATATATAAAACTCGTTCTTAAACGAAGGATTTTTTATGCTATAGTTTTTTTTTATGAAAAATATATTTATATTGAGCAATATTTTTATTTAAAAAAAAATCGGAACTTTGACTCTTAATGTCCGCCATTTTATCCTAAATAAATATTTCGAAGAATTGTTCGTTCAAGGATAGACTAGATAATTTAATATATTAAACAAATCTTTTCGAATTTTTTATTTCTAATCCAGATCTGAGCAACAGTGATCAACGCAAAATGATTTTTTTAGACCTTCAAGAAAATGGCTGTATCTTTTTTATAAATATTTTTTAATAAAAAAATATATTCAATTCATAAAAATATACTCTTTTACATGTACAGATTTTTTTAAAGTTTTGTAATTTTTGCAAAAAATATTATCAAAAAGTCACACATTTTTTTTACTTCCTGACTGAGCATGACTTTTTAATATAAAACAGTTTGAATTATGTACATTATGTGATAATATATAATCCAAGTTATTTAATTATAATTAATAATATTTTTTCTTGTATTTGCGATATCTTTCTACTTCAGACTGTCTTCGTAATTGATTCATAAGCTCCATCGGAACGTACCATAACTTTTCGACATTGTTAAGCAGAGCTTCCGTTACTCGACAGCATATAGCAGCCATGTTAACCTGAGCGGTTAAATCGGTATGATCTTGAGGATGAACATATCGGGGTGGAAAAAGCGATGGTGCCACTATCATCGCCACGTTATGTATTGACATTTTATTCGATGTCTGATTTTCGATGACCAACTTCAGAAAATTTAACAATGCTTCTAAAGTACACCGATGCTCGACAGGTAGCAACAGCACCAATAAATTAAGAGAATATACCAAGTCATTAGGATTCTTGACACCTATAAAATGATTTTTTCGTATCCTTATAACATATATTTATATGTAAAGTATTATGTCACATATATAATTTACTAACCATGACTTTGATAAAAAGCATCAATCAATTCGATAGTAAAAAGAGGTTGCGGTAAATCTCGTAATAATTTTTTCAGAACGGCTGACAAATCGTGACACGGAGTATGTTTAAACAACTTATCCATCTCCTTTGGTTTACAATAAAAATCTGTTTCTAGTTCCGTACAAATTATTTCCACCTAAATAATTAGTTTTAAGCTTAACTTTAATAATATATAAATAATTAAGTGACATACAAACAAATAAACAATTACTTTAACCCTTTGTTGCAAAACTGTTTTAAGCATATTTTTTATGAATCTTCCCAGATAGCAAAATATCTGCAGTCTTCTAGCAATCAACAGATTCTAGCTGTCAACAGATTCGAGCAGAAAATGACAGCAGTCTACCATCAACTGCGTCTGCATTAGGCTTGTGTTCTGTTAACATCGCCTGTCATAATGTAAAGTCAAATTGTTGGCAAAAGCTGAGCAGATCCTGTCGACATTATCTGACCTTAGATTGTCAGCAAAAATGACGCAGAAATCCAGCAGATTCTGAAACAATCTGTTTACAATCAATTATCATTTATTAATTTCTGTCAACAATGTGCTGTCAAATCGTGTCAGAGCAGGCTCTATTCGTTTCTGCTGATAGTGCTAAGTGATATCGAGAGGATCTGCTTGGTTTCTAATAGACACTATACCACAAATCTGTTCTGTTTCTTTCTCCAGTCTGTCATTTACTTCTTGCAGATTCTATTACGGTTTTTCTAGCAGTCTGTCAATTATTATATCTAATTCTGTAACAAATCTATTGTTATTTCGTTGGTATAATGTGTAGCAGTTGTTAAAAAAAATCTGCTTTCTACAGACTTGGCTATCTGGGTTAATACATAAAAATTTTTGAGATCGTTGATTGTAAATTTAAAGAGTCGCAATTTAAAAAGTCAAAGTGGCAGATCTAGTATGACAAAATGAAAACATTAATTATAATTTAAACATGACTAAAATTTTATACTAAGCTTTTGATTTCAACCTACAGCAAATTTGAAAATCTGAAATGATAATTCCAATTTAGAAGAAGCTCTTGCTACTTTTTAACGAAAAAGTTTCACTTTTGGCACACAACCACAACTAATCACAAAAATGTAAAAAAAGTCTTAAGGCTCCTGAATAGGCTGTGTTCTAAATTTACTGCCAGCGCTGAAAATCTACAGTTTGCGTTATATATTTTCAGCACTGGCAATGAATTTTGGAACACAACTATAGTCGTGGTTGGAATTGTGACGTCATAGGCGAGAAATATACGTTAATTTATGCTGCATGCCATTTGTAAAATTTTTATTTGTAAATAAAGACAATTTGAAAATCTAAATGACAAGATCGCTTTAAAACATTTATAAAAATAGGCAAAAACTACCTTTTCCTCCCTTGATAGTCAGTAAAAGGTAGGTAAAGTGAGCAGTAACAAGAGAGGTAAATTCGGGCAGAAACACACAGTTTAACAGCTGTTGGAACAAGTAAAATATACATATAAAATTCCAGGATTACTTATAGTTGCTATTTTTAGAACTTTCATAACGAGACAAATCACATTTTTACAATTAAACAAATAATAACGAAATGACATGCAGCACAAATTTCGTCGTCAAAATATCACTTTTCCACACCTATAAGTTCAGCCATTTATCGTGGCGAAGCGCTATAACACACATGCCCATGTACATGTGCTCGCTTTCGGCGCGCCGAGAGCACATGTACATGGGCTCGAGCAGCTTATGTTTGTGGCTATCGGTTTTGTCATATTTCGCCAAGCCGCCATCTGATTCTGTGTCGCTGGCTGAGTATTCAGGAGCCTTAAATATAAATATACAACAAATATAATAATTTAGTTAACAATAAATAAAAATGAATTTTCAAAATTTTTATTTATTCTAAACCCACATTGAAACCCACATTTACTATTTTAAATTTCTAAATTTTGAATGCAGATTTAAAATTAGCGATTTCAAAAATATTAGCGCAAAAATTTTCATTTATTATTAAACTAATATATATATACATATTCTTATTTAAATGAATTTATTTAAAAAATATTATATGATTGCGAACCCATTACTGTCTTTACAGACTTTCAATGCAATTCATCTGAAACATTAATTATAATCTCCCCAAATTTAATCTTCAAAAACTGTAACAAATATGTTGTGAAAAATATTATCTTGGCCGGGAATCGAGTTCGGATTTCTAGCATATGAGTCCTAATCCTTTAGATTACCGAGACCTTAGCAATATTTCTCGCAATAAAAGCAATATGTACATTGCTAGAGATCCGGGTTCGATTCTCGGCCGAGATAATATTTTTCGCAATAAATTTATTATAGTTTGTAAGATTAAATTTAGGGGAATTATTAATATTTTAGATGGATTGCGTTGAAAGTCCAACAATAAACGGCATGATAATCATATTTCTAAAATTCATTTAAATAAGAATATATACATGTATTAAATCAATATTTAACTTTGACTGTCAAATGGTGCTTCTCATATTTAGGTCACGTACTCACATAAAACGATTCTAATTCGAATCTTATTAATGTTCACACATATATATATATATATATATATATATATATATGTATACATCTCAGAAATCTAGTATCAAATGTAATCAAAACAAACGAATTATAAAATACATAAAATACTCAGAAAAACTGCAAAAATATAGGTCCCATGGGACCTCTGCAGTAAAGAATTAATCAATAATTATACTTACTTTTTGCTTATGACCTCCAACACGAAGTATACCTTCTTCTTTTACTCCACGTTTTGTTAATTCATTAAGGATTTTTTGAAAAACTAGTGGTATGTTATTTTCTTCACTTGTTAATTGACTATCCCTGAGTAATAATGTCGATAAAGAAACGCCAAACAAATTTCCAGCTACAAATACGTATACGTACATCACAAAAAATCATAAGAAATTGCATACGAATATAATTATTTTATGTACCTTTCCTTCGTCGCTTATTGGGTTTTCGTCTCGAAAGCGGTATATTATATTTATCAAAAATCGCCGTTAGCTCGAGCCATAAAAGAGGCTGTAATCTCATAAAATCTCGTTGCGATAACAATTCTATATCTTGCCGAGCATAATCGTCATTGGTAATAAGATTGTCAGCAGACCACATTTGAGATTTCGCTTCGTTAGTTTTGCACATCTCCTCGAAACTAAGATGACCGTGTGACGATGTACGACTTAATGAACGAGCTATTAAATTTCCATCCGCTGGTCTAGTTAAGCCATATAAACTGCTATGACTTCGTGTTACTGTCACATGATTTCCTGAACTCCGTCTTAAATATAAGATGACAATTAGAAAAAATATTTGATAATTATTTACATTAGGGAATCCTCTCTAATGACCTTGACCTTGACATATGTTGTCAAAGTCCCTGAGTGCCTTCCAATTTTAGTCGTCACTCGTTATTCGATAAAAAGTTATTACAAAAAGAATGAAAATGATGTCTCATTTCTACTATATAAAACAGAAATTTTTCGCTTTAAAATATACTTTGCACACAAAGCGAATTTCACCCTACTTCCCCTCCGACCAAGGAGCATCTGACTTTCTACGTAAAGAGAGGTCCACCCTATTCTACGAGAGGCGGCACTGCTCCCAAGAAATATAACCTAACCTAACTCAACTCATATTTTAGTTTTCGGTAGCCATTGGCCATCGCTTTGCATAGGGTGGATCTCCCTTCACGTACACTCTAGGCAAAAGGAAAATAGAATAGATCTCGCTTCGCATAGAAATGCGTATTCCCTTAATCGGTTCACCCATACCTTTCTCCCAGCCTAGAGAGTTATGTGACTTTTCAAAACAAAGAAATAATTACTTTGACTGTTAATAATCTTTTAACGAATAACGAGCGACGGCTAAAACTTGTTGATAATTACTCAAAATCATGACCTTGATAACATATATCAAGATCAAGGTCATTGGTGGGAGTCCTCTAATGTAAATAATTATCAAATATTTCAATAAAACAATTAAAAACAATTATTCAATTTTCTTAAAAATACCGAAGAGTTGATTCCTTTGAGCCAGCCAATTTTCTAACTGATTCAGTATCTAAATTTGCTACATCATTAAGACCACAATTGTTATTTCTCTGAAGTGGCCTGGCAATGTGTATTGTTCCCAATCTGTGGTAGCCGGTCAACTGAATTCCTTCTGTGTGATAATATGTAATATCTTAGTTTTTCGTATCGTATATCGTAGTTTTAAAGTAAAACTACTAATAATCTAGAAATTATTACATATAAATGCAAAGGCAGTAATACCAGAATCATTTGCGACATCCCCTCTCGACCAATTTCCGGCCCTTCTAAAAATTTCTTGCACGGGCACAGAAGCGGGCACAAAATTGACAACTGTTTGGGGAACATTTAATGTTCTACGAACTGTTGTTTTTCTTTCATTTGACGTACGGTGGAATGTAGAAACAAAACTTGAAATATCAGCGTTTTAATAATCAGAAATAAATTTCATCACAAAATAACATGTATGTTAATTACAATAAAATAAACTTACTTTTGATGCGCATCTTCGATCACATTGACTATTGGAGGTGAAGGAGGTGATGCATTTTCTGATGTAGCGTCTCGAATTGAATCTAAAGAATCAGGTGTGGCACTACGTGATCGTGTACCTGTGCTAGAAACCTATAAATAAATATATTTACAATTTATATAAAATATATCTTATTTATCGCAAGCACGCACGCACGCATACGCACGTACGTACGCACACAGAAGTATATAAAAAATATATTATGCGTAATAGTGTGTGAGCGGTATATGAGAGGAATTTTATTAAAACACTACCTACCAAGCACCAATACTAATTCAGAAATCTGATTTTGGTCATATTTTCTGAAAGCCTAATTCGGTCTTCTAATCTCTATTTTTCATGCTTTTTAATTACAATTTTAAGAATTTGTTGATAATAAATTATGATACAAATTTAGATCAATTAAAATAAATGTAATTAAATACAAAAAGTGTTATATCAAAGAAAAATCTTAATGCTTAAATATTTCTTGTACAAATTTATACTATTTGATATATACTATCTGATTCTGCATATTTATATATTGCCAAATCTTTTTCGGTCTTGAAACGGTCATCAAACATGATCAGAATCAAAGTAGTAACATTACTTATTAAATTGAAGTAATTTAATAATTCTTGATGCTAATAAACATCTAACAAGTAAAATAAATTAAGTTTTTTCGCTAATCTTTATTGTCATTTTTTAATTATTTATATATATTCCCACACATCTCTGGATTTTTTGTACTTAAAATTACTTTTAAGTACAAAATTTTTTGTACTTAAAACTTTTATTCGAGCTAATATTAGAATTTCTATAACGTTCTATTTTTTTTTAATAACTTAAAAAGGCAAAGAAACGAGTTTTTTTAAATCCAATTTTTTTCAAAAACTTGACGTGTTGAAGAATTTTCAATCACGCATTACAATTTGTAATATATGAGAAAAAATTTATCAATCACCTACTATTGTACATATTGCGATGTGAAAATTTTTGTTCGTTACTATCGCGAGTCATCTGCGAGGGATGTTGCGTCCTCCCGGCTCACGTGCGACTGCACATGCGAGCGTGCACTAATCATTCGCTTAATTAATTTATTTGTTGACAAATTATTTTTTTAGTCTTGCATTTAGATCTAGTGTAAAGTACTTGAGGCAAGTTTGGGAATATTAGAGTGAATCAATGATACAGATTTTCCTTAATTAATAATGACGAAAGAAAAAGATATATTTCTGTGATTCTTGAAACAGAGAGAGAATTTTTAATTTAAGATTACAAAAATTGAAGAGAAAGTGAAAAAGATTGATCAATTACAGAAACGTAAAAAAATCAATTACAAATATAGGTGCTGCCATAAAGTAACGAGATTATCAACCGGGCATTTTAAAAAGGAAGAACTATTTTCAATAAGTATCATCAACGGACTGTGTTCAATGACTGTGTTCAATGAATTATTGTTTTTGTAATCTTGTCTCACCTACTAACGGGAAAAAAAAGACTACTCAGAGAAGGTATGATAATAGGCTGGGAGCTGCTTCAGCCGGGAGCCCGAACATGCAAATTGTATGATTTCATACATTTCTTGTAACATTCTAAGCTTTGCTGTATCGCACGCAAATTATAGGAAAAACTATGGAAGGAGGAAGCTTCATGCTATGGAGGTGACTGAGGATATTATGTCGGAGATAAAAACACTCCGACACTTCTTCGGATTCTCCAAGCCAGCCCAAGGATTGCGGGCGATATTGGAGGATATCTTCAAATTATATTGCGCGCTAAAGCGCAAGAATTTGTGGCCCACGAGGATGATTCGCGGGATCGCGTAACTGATAAAGGTTAATCAGCATAATTAGAGGAGGATCGAACGGCCTGCGTGAATCCATGGAAAACTCTCAGCCGGCACTCGTACCGTGGCCGAGCCAAAACTATGACAGGATACATAATCTCCCAGGATTAATCGAGAGCAAAACCTAGGATTGTCGTTTCAAGGATACCGGGGGATACGAAGAGTATTGAATGAAACGAGTATTATGTAAATGCCGATTGCGAGATTCCTGACATCGGGTGGATCGCACGTTAAGACTCTCGAGAAGTTTCTAGCGGCCGATTTAATGGCTGCCTGAGTTAGCGAATTATGGACCATGTGCCATCCACCTGAATCCGCCATCCGCCCTTTTTTTTCAAGGAAATACTGCTTGCCGACAGAGCCTTTGCCACAATCGCTTCATATTATTTTATTTGTATATTGGTCAGTCGAGACTTTCATTGATTGCGAAATCAGAATAACTGTAAAATCCGGACTAGATCTGCCCGATTCGCGTCGACGTAATCTATTCTGATAACTTTTTTTTTGTCAGTGTGTGACTCTTTATCGACGATAAACTTCATTCTGATGTAAAATATTCACCTTTCTTGTGTGATCTTTCGGAGAGCTGAGATTTATTGAGATCTAAAGCGGTTGCCTTATCGGCAATTAATGTCGACTCTATCGTTGTTTTATCGCAAATGCCATGCATATAAAATCAGGCTTAACATATGAAAGTCAATTGTAATTCAACGTCTCAAAATACACTTGTTATCTATTTTTGTTAATTTCTGTGTTATTCTTGCAGCCTATCTCTCTCGTCCTTCGACAATTTTTCAGATTTGTACCCATCCTTGTTGCCGTTGCGAATTACGCATAAATATCAAAAAATAAGCAAAAAATTAACGAAAGAATGGCACGCTCTCTCATGCCTGATGCTCAACTTGTTTTGAGAAAAAGCTCTGAGGTTTTACGAAAAGTCTGTGTAGTTATCGAAATCTTTTGCAAAGAAGTTCATTTATGTGAAAAATATAGAGCGACGAAATTGTGCCGTCATTCGTGAGTACGGTCAATATAATATAAAACAAAAAACAATAAAAAGATGTGAAAGGCACATAAGAGTTAGTAAATCACTTGAAAGTGTATAAAAGATCTACATATATATTAATTATATAAAACAAGAATTCTAAAAATTGGGCATTACATGTTTTGGTTTCTTCATTGAGTCATCTTCAGATGCTTGATACAGATGTGCAGTCAACATATTACTTAAAATTAGATTTAACTTGATGATGCGAACAATGTTGTAACGTTATCGGCAATGAACGGATGAACATTCCACAAAGAACGGAGAAGATTGCTCGCATACGGTTAACAGGCCGAATGTTTGAACTTTCTCGTTGTTCCGATCGCCGATCGCCAACTTCATATCGCATATTAATAATTCCGTCAGAAAGTTAAAACATCGATGATGATGTGAGATAATGAATTCCAGTCAGAAAATAAAAAAAATGTATATATTCTGTAAAAATGTATTTATAAGAATAAAACTAAATATGTGTCAAGAAATGAAAGATGAGCAGCGCGCTCATCTACACCAACGTATGTGTATATTACATCGAAGTACAAGCTCATTTTTGCTCATTGTACTTATAATAAGAGTACAGCCAGTAGGGTATCAGTGATTGGTCTGCCAAATTGAGGCAAACACGGAAGTCGTATACTCATGCTATCAGTACACATATAGTGTACACCATTTACATTATTTATAGCAATTTTTCTGTGTGTCAGAAGCAAATACATAGAGAATGAACTACTCGATCGTATCTAAGTAATATGATCGACAAAAATGAGAAAGAAGAACCATGGAAGACGGCCAATCTCCTTATTCTCTCTTTATATCGTTATATCGTTGAGTGGAAAAAGATTGACCATCTTCTATTGATTGACGCCTCTCTCTCTCTCATTTTACACCATATCACAGGCAGAAGACGCTAAATATTTAGAAATATATCTGGATCGCAGGCTAACTGGAAAAAATATGGATGAAATGAAGACAACTGGATTAAAAAACTCAGCAAACTATATTGGCTGATGGGCAGGAACTCACAACTAACATTGGACAATAAACTATTAATTTATAAAACTATAATTAAACTTAAATCAGTATGGACTTATGGAATTCAACTCTGGAGGTCGAGCAGCAAGCACTTTAATCGAAATGTTTCAGCGTTTTTAATCCAAGATTTTAAGAATTAAAATAATAATATAAATTAAGATTCAAATAATAAAAAATTTTTTTAATAAAGTTTCGAATTGCAATAAGATGGTAGTTGTTAACAATTAAAAATTATTAAAATCTAATATTATATATGTAAAATATTCAACAAAACAAACAATTCAACCCTTATCGGGTCGTCTTCAGTGTCGTACAATATTAATCCAATCGCAATTTAATTCCACAAAACCTTCAATTCTCAAAGTATCCATACCATATTAATTTTTCCAATAATTACAGATCTCTTGACAAATAAAAAAAGTGCCTCATTGCAACTGTATAAGTCATTAAATTGTCATATCGACTTACACAGATCGATAAACGTTGATTGTTCAAAAATTTAGATCATATATGAGAATCAACGTTTATCGACTTGTGTAAGTCGATATGGCAACTTAATGACTTATACAATTGCAATAAGGCACTTTTTGATTTGTTATCATACTATCTGTAATTATTGGAAAAATTAACATAGTGTGGATACTTTGAGGATTGAAAGTTTTTGTTAAATTATGGATTAATATTGTACGATATTGAAGATGACCCAATAAGGGTTAAAACATTTGTATTTTTAAATGTATTAGATTTTAATGATTTTTAAATATAATTGTTAACAACTATCATCTTGTTGCGACTCGTAGTCTTTTGTTAAAAAAAATATTTTAAGTATTGTTACCAATGCTCCATGGTACGTTACTAACAAAGTGTTTCACAGAGCTCTCCACATGTAAGAGAAGAAACACATAACTTTAATAAAAAATATCATTCAAAACTAGACACTCATCCCAATAAACTAATAAAGAATCTCCTCTAAAAAGTGAACAGATGAAGTGAAAAGACTAAAAAGATGCAAACCTATAGACCTTATCATTTGTTTTAAATGCTATGCATTTAACAAATAATTAAGATAAAAGCGAAAGAAAGGCAGCCATTGAGACAGCCTCCTTTCTCCTAATCAAGTCAAAAAATTACTTATTATTATTACTTATTATCTTAGAATAGATTGTAAATAAAGCATAAGACAGGAAAAAAAAAGAAATTCGGGTCCGACTGAAATCTCCATAATTTCTTCTGTCAATCTTTAATTTTTTATAATAAATCAACAAAAACTTTATATGACCATATATTCAAAACAGCTTATTATTTCAAAGATACATCCAAGTTGTCGGAAAAATTTTGTTTCTCCAAAAATTTCGAAAACATATAATATTTTGGTAAATATCTGCGTATATTTCAAAGATCAAAATAACTCAAGTAATTTTCGATTTTTAGAAAAAAATATTTTTCCTTTAACTTGGACAGTTTGTATCTTTCTCTAGAACTATAGATCATATGATTATATGAAATTTTTATCTTGATTTAGCATAAGGAGTCACTCCTTAAAATCTTAGAATATTTAACTATCCATATATATATATATAATATTTCCCAACTAACTTGCTTTATATTTATATAATCAATTAAAGGTATTTTAATTTTTTAATATTCATTAATTTGTCGATATACCTCTACATCTTTAAAGACATCTCTAATATCTGGTTTGCGAACACGTTGGCGTTGATTAAAACATTGTTTAACTGTATGATTAAGCGATCTCACGCGACGTTTCACAGTTTCTGCTTGAGCTCGTGACAGAGGACGCAAAACTGCTCCTAATTCCTCAGGTTGAATTTCCCTGCCTGCCTTCCACGCCTCTGTTAATTGTCCTAAACCAGCTGCATGTAACCATTCAGCTTCTTCTTCTCCTTCTATTAAAAAAATCCAAAAATATTCATTCTATAAATTTAAAATGTATAATGTTATGTTGCAGCATAATAACTTTTTATATTTTTAAGTTTTTTTCATACTTTTTATATTGTACTTAGTTTTGTTTTAAATTCTTAAAGGAACGAATAAAATCATCGATTTTGTTCAGGTCCAACCAGTATGTGAAAAATGTTTTTTATAGTTTTCGAATTGCACAGAATCACATGGAGTAATCAGTTTCCATAAACATGAAGAGAACATATGTAAAAATGTGAATAAAGTGAATAAAATTTTTTCCATAAAAGAGATGCACAATGATCGTTTTTTATTCTAACTGTTAACTCTCAAAAACTATTAAATGTATGTATATTTTGTTATAATAAAATTAAAATAAAAATGGAAACAAATATTCGAAACCCAGGGTTGATAAAAATTTTTAAAAAACGTTTTTTTGTTGATGTTCTTAATATTTTAAACATGTTTTAAACAATATTTAAAAAAAACATGCAATGTTTCCATCAATCAACCCTTTTGATG
>NW_017259241.1:294154-296838 GCF_001594045.1 Atta colombica | reverse complement strand
ATTAGGTTAGATATAATGGGAAAAACGCCACGAACTTTTTCCCACACCTAATATAATTCGTGTTCTAATGTACACTAAGTACTGAAAATCTATAGTATACGTAACATGCACTATAGATTTGCAGGCGCGGCCCGTTTCACGCTCACAACGCTTAAAGAATCCTAAAGTCGTTTGTATTACCGAATAATTTTTGTATAACAATTATTTTTTTCTTCGTATATAAATTTGAAAATAATTTTCCAGAATTAAAGCATATTAATACGTGTCTGTAAGATAAAGTTTATGTCGAGAACGAAAAAAATTGCTTAAATGGAGATCTTCTTGATCATTTCTTAGTCCAATATGACATTAAAACTCAATATCGTATAACTACACAGCTTGATATAAAAACTTTGCAATCTATACTTACGAAATTGTAGCACACAGACATGTAGTTCATATGAACAAACAACGTCAAATTCTTGGAATTAGACTTAGACACTATCGAATTTATTATACAAAAATTGAAACGTGCTGCGTGTATCATAGTTTGCGTGAGATGTTGATGTGGTATATAAAGATATGTGCTGTAAAATAGCGATCTCTGATAACCTCGTCGAAGTTCGGATTTCACTTTAGAATCTATTTAAGAATTATTTTATCCCTTGTTTGTCAAATGTTAAACAAAGACAAATGATACTCATAAGCTTTGTGAGCATGAATCGAATCGCGGCGTCCACGGCCCAGTATTTTCAGATAGCAATATATCGGAATACTGTCATAAATCATAATCAATTTTATGAGAAACACACATTATATACAAATAGAAATAAGTATATAGATATTATTCGTCTAAAATCTATGTTAAATATTTCCTTTACAAAACATGATTTAAACATTTGTTTTAAATACGTTTAAAATTTTGTTTAAAACAGTATAGCATTTAAAAAATGTTTTAAACATAACAACTTTGACGAAAACTTGAAGACTGTAAAACAAGAATCAGATACATGTTTTGTACGTCATTTTCCCACCTCCTTAAATTTTAGATTTTAATTGTCAATTTAATATTATAATTGACTTTTGATGTCAATTCCACTCATACCGTTATCAACGTGATATGCACTGCGAGAAGGTTGCGCAATCGGATTTTGCATTTAATCCTAAAAAGAACTGATTCTAATTCATATTTCAAGATCTGTGATCATTTGTGTGTTCGTGATTAGAGGCAAAAATCGATGACTTTTTCCGAGCTCCTTTAATTTTTACATTATACAAGATGTCCTTAAATTCTCACAAAATTACTTTATCACAAACTTGTTACTTTATGCAAACAACTTTTTCCTTTAGTATAATTGCGTCCAATCTTTGCAGAAAAGCAGATTAAAGTTCCCAGATAGCAAAATATTAGCAGATCAGAAAATGTTAGCAGAGTATTAATCACAACTGTCGCATTCTGCTCCTGTTCTGCCAAAAGAACCTGTTAACATTCTATGCAAACAGACTGACAGAAATCAAACAGAACTTGCTAACAGAATCTGATAGCAGATTGCGAGCAGAAACCGAGCAGAGTCTACTGATATAATTTGACAGTAGATTGACAGTAGAAACCGAGTAAGTTCTATCATTTAAATCGATCTGATTTCTTATAAGAAATTTTGGATATTATATATTTATTTATAAATGGTGTCAAAATTGGAAACAATCAATACAAGTTTTATTGTTAAAATATTATTAATTAGCTTCACATTTCAAAATATACATGAGAAAGATATAAAATAATCAAAAAAACATTCGGAGAGTTAGAAAACACATTCCGAAAAAGCTTGGGAATCTCTAGGAGATTTGCCTATTCGATTTACATACGCCAATTCTTATAGGACTCCTGGATGTTTTCTTTTTACGAGAAGCAAGTCCATCTCATGATTGTAAATGAAAATAACAGATCTTACTCGGTTTCTGCTGCCAATCTGCCATCAGGTTATGTCAGCAGGCTCTGCTCGGTTTCTGCTCGCAATTTACTGTTAGATTATGCAGCAAATACTGTTCGGTTTCTGTCATCAATTTGTTGGCATAGCATGTCAGCAGGCTTTGTCATATTTTTGACAACAGTTTGCTGACATTGTCTGATAATACAAACTCTGTGTAAAATTTGTTGCCTTTCTGCAATCAAAAATTGGTAGCAGACGCTGCTCAAAATCTATTTTTTCAGATTTGACTATCTGAGTTAATGAGCGTTCTTGTCAATGTGATGCTCACGGCATGCGCTCCTAATTCGCATACATAGATCTTGGCTAATATTCATAAATAACATACTTAAGATGCTAATGCAGCCCTGTTATAATTAGTTCACAACATAGTACACTTAAGACAATCTTAAATTAAAAAGAGTTTGCAGATTATTATCAAAGAATTTGCAGGTTATTGCCACGTCATGATCTAAAGCCAGTCTTATATAATAAACTATAAAATAAACTATAAGTTATACTAGCCTGTGGTCTTCTTTCATATTGTATTGTTAATAAAAAATAAAAAATAAAAAATTAATATATTATAATAAATAATTCTTTTATTCTTTATCCTTTCATAAAAAAGAAATATTAAGTCGAATATACATTTCTTTTTTACTGATAGTGTAATCATCATGACATCACAATAGTATCAGCCATTACGAAATTACTTTAGTACTGCCAACAGCATCTTAT
>NW_017259241.1:287720-294054 GCF_001594045.1 Atta colombica | reverse complement strand
AGAGATTTTGAACAAAAGCAGTATCCATAATTTTTCCGAGGAATTTACCAGGTGTATAAACTTAAATCCACTGTTTGCTCATAGGTGGCATTAGTGAGCGTACAAAGCTACCCTGGACACACAACACACTTTTTTTTATGTGTTTGACATCTGTCGACATTAACCAATGCACATCATCAGCAATTTCATACAACAACATACATTTTTTCTTTCGTAATCATGTCTAATTGCTAAAAAAAAAAAAACATATGCGGGAAGCTTTGCTTTTCTGTTTTTATTTGAAGAAATCGGTTGCCGAATCGCATCGAATGCTTGTGGAGGCTTGTGATGCCTATGGTGACAATGCTTTATCGGAAACAACGTGCAGAGATTGGTTTCGTCGGTTCAATGACGACAATTTTGACCTGAGTGACAAGAAGCGTGAAAATCGGCCCAGGAAGGTTGAGGTCAATTGCAGGCTCTTTTGAACGAGGACGATACCCAATCGCAAAAAATACTTGCCGAGCAATTGGGTGTTTCTCAAGCAGCCATTTCCATGCGGCTACATGGGGAAGGTTCAAAAGATCGGAAAATGGGTGCCGCATGAACTGAACGATAGGCAGATGGAGCGACGCCAAAACACAAATTTTGCTTGCTAAACAAAAAAGAAAGTCGTTCCTGCATTGGATTGTGACAGACAATGAAAAGTGGATCTATTTTTAGAATCCTAAACGCAAGAAATCTTGGATTGATCCCGCCCAATCATTAACATCTTCCTCAAGATATCGCTTCGGACGGAAGACGTTTGATGGGATCAGGAGGGTGTCATGTACTACAAGCTGTTAAAACCTGGTGAAACTGTTAATACTCACCGCTACCACCAACAACTGATCAAATTGCACCGTGCTCTGCGTGAAAAAAGGTCGCATTATCAGAAAAGACATGACAAGCTGATTTTCCTCCACGACAACGCACTATCGCACACGTCAACAATGGTCCAAAACTACTTGGAGATACTCAACTGGGAAGTGCTACCCCGTTTACTCACCAGAGTAAACTGGCACCTTCTGACTATCACCTGTTTTCATCGATGGGCCACGCGCTCGCTGAGCGGCATTCGATTCTTTCGAAGACGTCCGAAAATGGCTTGATGAGTGGTTTGCCTCGAAAGATGAGGAATTTTTTTGGCGTGGTATACACAAATTGCTCGAAAGATGGGAAAAATGTATAGTTAGTGAGGTACTTTGAATAAATTTGTTTTTCCTAGGAAAAAAAAATGTGTTTTTCTGACTAAAAAACAGCGGATTTAAGCCTGGTATATACCTATTTGTTTCTAGATAATAACTACTTTTTGCATTTCTTTATCCTTTTTTATATTACACTGCCATATCTCAAAAGCTGTAGTGGCAATATGGCTACCATTTATAATATCATTGCTGGAACTAGATGCTGTCGCAATACACATAATAATAACGAAATAATTTTTCAATACAAGCAGTGTACCATATATCAGAACATATAAAAATATTGTTATCTCTTTTCCGTAATGATTCCCTCGCTGCGCTTATTTCATGAGCGATTGTCCGGATGGGATTCGCTTCGCGTGGAAAGTCGGATGACCCTTGGCATGGGGGAGGGGGAGGGTAGAATTCACTTCACTTTGGAAAGTATTCCCTTAATCGATCCATCCCATATCTCTCTCCCTGCCTAATTATCTATACTGACTTCATGTAAAGCAGGTAAATAATTATTAATTTTGACTGTTAATAACTTTTTAACAAATGATGAGCAATTATTAAAATCTGTTAAAGGTCTCTTCATCAAGATTATGATCTCGATATTATACATTAAAGTTAAGGTTATCAGAGCTGACTTTTCTATTTTAAATAATTATCAAAAAAAGAAAAAAGAAAAGTAAAGATGAGAAAGGAAAAAAAAAAGAAAAAAATTGTGATGAAAATGAAGCATAAGATTATATGGATAAAAATATACAGAGTAAGTTATCTTAAATGATATACTAAAATATCTCGAAAAATATAAAAGATATGAAAAAATGTTTAAACAAAAGTTGCTCAGTTATCAGGAGGAAAGAAAGTGATAACTTTAGTTGACTTAGAGAAAATATTCTTAAGATCAAGTTAAGATTATCTAAAATGGAAATCCTAATTTTTTATTTCATGCTTATATAGCTTATATAGACAAGGCCTTTTCAAAACATTATAATAAACTATTTAATAACACTATAATAAAATATTTTGTCATGTTCGACTCGATAGTCTGGACTCATCCTAACGTTACGCAAAACATTAGTATTCATATTAGTATTTTTGTATTATATTTTATTGTTAATTATTAAATAAGGTTTTCATCTTATTAATAATAAAAGGATTCATCGAAAGAAGATGACTGAAAAAAAAGAAAAGGAAAAGGAAAGAATTCATCGAAAAGAATAATTTGAAAAGAAAGCAATAAGAAAGCAAAAGGAAGAAAACGAAAAGGAAAGAAGTATGAAAAATAGCATATAAGGTGTTCCAAAATCCGAATAAAGGATCCCACACAATCCTTATGGAAAACAGGTCCCGGTGGATTTAACTAAAACTAATTTATAAATTAGATGATCCTGATAAAAAAAGTTGTCATTGCCCGATTCATTGCTCTAACTCGATTTATTGAGCCGTTTGAGTTTTAGAGATCATTGAATGTACGAAATAGACAATTGCCGTTGCTACCGTATAAGCAACTGTCAATCATTCCTCCCTTTCTTCACTTCATCATTCACATCATCATTCTTCCACCTATCTCCCACCGCTTTCCCACCACTTCCCACTATTCTTTCACCTACTCCCTCCCCTCTCCACCCCATCCACTCATTTCTCCTTCCCCATGCATACATTCTCTCCCCTCCTTTTAAGGCAAGTGATGAATTCGTAAAACTTTTGTAGATCTGTACAATAAAATACGTAGCGTAACATAATAATAGCGATTAAGCTTTAACGCAAAGTAAACGTTTCCGTTTTGCGAGATATTTTTATTCTAGAAGATGTTAGGTTATGTCAACATCATTTAAATGATCAATGTTTCTTCTTGAGTTTCTTTCTTCAGGCATTGCTACCTGACTTGCGGTTCAATAATCTATTAAGGTATATATTATAAGTCATTAAAAGAAAAAAAATTCAAATATTCTTGCAAAAACTCCAAATAAGAGATCAAAGAAGATTCATTAATGAGAACAGTTTTATAGGTATTGAGTTCCAATCCTTTTCTCCAGTGACAGCAATTCCTTAAACTATTTGATTATTACGATAGATTGCCTTTTTGAGACATCGATTTTATATCTAAGAAAGACTTGTTAATGTTCTTGCAAGATGCGACTTTCTACGATTTTTTTAAAGTTATCTTTGAGTATTCAAGCAGACAAGCAACGAGTTTAGCAGTTTTCATTGTCCAAAAATCTGTAATGCATTTTATTCCGATGAATCGGAATTTGGATGCAATCATAAGAAGAGATTATATCTAAAGACATATAAAGCGGTAGATTAGTCTCGTATATATGATGCTACTTTTCTTAATGATAAAGTATATCTTTACGACAATCCTATCCATCTTTGATCGACTTGCACCACTAACAACGTTGCAATAAACCTAGCGCACTTTAAATTATTCCTGCTATATATAAATTTATTCCTGCTATATAAACTTATCAACCTAAAAAGTCGCTCACTGCGTAAATTTCGACATTGTCGTGATCCGTCTGATTGGAGTCATTATAAATCTCTGCGCAACCTGACTCGACGATTTATAAAGAAAAGCATTCTTTTTTCGCCTCCTTGTGCTTCATCAACTCTTCGCGTCATTTTTGGAGGAATCTATCTGATCTTGATGGATATCGCTCTTCTAATAATATCATTCCTGATCACCTTCGTAATTCTGATGAATTACTGAACAATTACTTCGTTGATTCTCTTTCGTCCTGTAACTCTTCGTCAACTGTATTGAATCATTTCCTTCAATCTAACTACGATGCGGTAAAGTCTTTTGTCTTTAATTTTATAATCCTTGCGTAATATATTGGCAAAAAGCTCACATCCTCCAGGTCATATGATATCTCTGCCATATGTTTATGCTATGCATACCTTTCTATCCTACCTTTCATCTTAAACTGCTCTCTATCTATAGGCATCTTTTTTTCCTATTAGAAACGCTCCATTGTCTTTGTCTTTGTTTTTGTATAATAATAATAATAACTATATTATAATAATAATAATAATAATAACTATATTATAATAATAATAATAATAATAACTTTATTGCATTGCGTAAGCTTATGAATTAGATTTACAGTTTAAGTTACAGAATTAGGTTTAGTTAGTAATATATACAGAAGTGGTAACGATAAGAACAAGCAAATGGTAAAGCGACAGCAATATTATTGATGTATAGCCAGTTATAAAATTTGATTTACATCAATGTTAATTGTAATGAGATAAGATAAACTGAGCAGCAGAAGAACGAAAGGAAGAAAGAGAAGAGGAAGACCTAACAGAGATAAGGTGAGGTTAAGAGATAAGGTGTTATAGAATTTGGGCGCAGTAAAAGAAAAAGAGGCACGAAATTTGACTGACAATAAGCAGCGACCGGGAAGAGAGAGATTACTGTAATGAGTCGCAAGTAATGAATCAGAGTGAAATTCGTAATTGAAATGTAAAAGATCATGACGATGGAGTATTGGAGCGTAGAATTAAAAACCATGCAACAGATGAATGATGAAACGCTGCTTAATATTTAGCCAGCCAGATCGTTTGAATATCGGAATAATGTGATCAAATTTACGACTACTATGCGTAAGCCGCAGACAGCAGTTTTGCACGCGTTGCATGCGATTTAAGAGTTGACTATTTAAGATAAATATATAGACATCATCAATATCAATATAATCAAATAAGAATAAGTAATTGAGAGAAGTGAAGTTTTTGTGAGATGGTAAGAATATGATGAAGTGGATACAAAGATGAAGACGTAAAATAAACTGTTCTACATTTAAGAGTGATATATTATTCAAACGTCGAAGAGGAATCAACACATAAATCAAGGATATGAGCAACAGAGAGAGTATTGAGGGGAACAGAGTGAAAAGAAACATTGAAGGATTGAATACGAAATAGTAGTGCAGAGGAACCAATAGGTAGATATTAAGATTTAACAAGATTTAGCGTCAGACTGTTGGATAGAGACCATTCAGCGATAAGCTCAATATTCATAGTTTAAAATAGCTGAAGTAGTGATTGCAGCGAAAGGAGAAAACGACTTCACAAGAAGAACATCATTTGCATATATGTATGCATTTAACGAAGAAGAATCTGCAGCAAATATGCTGAAGAATAGAGGACCAAGAACAGAGCCCTGAGACATACAAGAAGACAAGGCGTGAGGAGAGGAAAAGGATTGTAAATTGTTTGAGAGCAATCGAAGAGGAAGGAACTGATAAATGACAAGACTCAGAAAGGCCGTAACATTTTAGCTTCTTTAGCATGGTTGACTCTGTCAAAAGCTTTGGAAAAGGGTAATTAATACCGAGATTGAGACATAGTCAACAGAAAATGCAAAATTTGATGCACAGATTTGTTTGAAAATTTGATGTACAAGAGAGTAGTTGTAATGCTTCGCAACCTTTTGAAGTCAGTTTAGAAGGTTGGAATGACATTACTTTTGGAAAAAGATGAATTCAGCTATAGGAAGCATATGCGCTCGAGAAGCTTGGAGAGACAGGGAGGAAGAGAAGAGAGTGAGATTGGGTAGCGAGACTTAGGAATAGAAATGACAGTGGAGCGAGGGTACCGAGGCTCGCCACTCAGTGCGATTGATTTGTGATCTGTGGATCCGAGTTTAATCCCCATATACGCGTTCGCCGTTCGGATTCGACGTTAAACTGTAGATCCCCTCGAGTGTTGACAAATTCTAAGAAGTAAGAATGCACTACTACCAAATGTGAAAACATAAGTAAGCCTCTGCTCCTCGAAAAGGCTCTAAAGCTAAATTGATATGCATGGTACTGTGATCCAATAATGAGGTCGGAAAAATAGGAGAATATATGGGAAATACAAATAAGTTTCCGCCGTTTTTTATCAAAAATTAAATATTTATTGTGAAAGAACAGTACATAATGTTTTATTCAAAGTAATGGCCATCGCTAGCCACTACTTTTTGCCCATCTTTCTGTAGCATGTGGATACCGCATCGGAAGAATGCTTCATCTTTTGAAGCTATCCAATCATCGATACAATTTTTGGTATCTTCATATGATGTGAAGTGTTGCTCAGATAGGCCATGCGTCATCGATCGAAACAAGTGGTAGTCA
>NW_017259241.1:280070-287620 GCF_001594045.1 Atta colombica | reverse complement strand
GAGCATGTCTGGAGAATACGGCGGGTGGAGTAGAACTTCCCATTTGAGTGTTTCTAAGTAGGTTTTGACCGGCGCCGCAACATGTGGTCGAGCATTATCATGCAGGAGAATAATTTTGTCATGCCTGGAGTAGTAGTGGACGCGTTTTTCCTTGAGTGCTCGGTTCAATCTCAATTGTGTTTGGTAGAGAGCTCCAGTAATGATCTCGTTCGGTTTGAGCAACTCATAATACACGACACCAAGCTGATTCCACCAAATACACAACATGAGTTTTTTTCCATGAATATTCGGCTTGGCTGTCGATGTTGAAGCATGGCCAGGTGGTCCTCATGATTTCCTCTTCTTTATCGTAGTGGATCCATTTTTCATCACCAGTGACTATACGATGCAAAAAACCCTTTCATTTATGCCTGGCAAGCAGCATTTCACATGTGAAAAATCGGTGTTCAACGATTCTCGGCTTCATATGGAATCCAATTCCCTTGCTTTTGAATCATTCCCAATGATTTCAAACGATATGAAATTGTTTGTTGAGTCACTCCTAATGTAAGTGCAAGTTCTTTTTGCGTTTAACACGAATCTTCATCCAATAATGCTTCTAATTCCGCGTCTTTGTATACTTTCGGCCTTCCGCTACGTTCTTTGTCTTCGACGTCAAATTCACCGTTCTTAAACTTTTGAAACCACTCACGACAACGTCTCTCATTTAAGGCAGCATCACCATATGCTTTTACAAGCAATCTATGAATGATGAACCTCAGCTGCAGATTTCTTCAAATTAAAAAAGTAAATCAAAAGTTCCTGCAAATGACGCTTATTCGACTTAAAACGACGCTTACTCGACATTTTCGTACAAAAAAAAATATATGATGCTGATATAAAATCGCTAATATTTCAAGGTTATGATGTTGCCGGATGTCCAATCTTACGATATGTCGTTTTACATCAAACAATTTTAATTATTTATTAGTGGCGCTGTTTTTTGCAAACGGCGGAAACTTATTTGTACTCCCATTATATTGTAACTGATTTCGCCAACAAATTATACAATCTCGTACCACATATTCCTCGTGTAATTGTGTACATTAACGGTACTTATAGCTACATTCCTAGCAATTTTCGTACTCTCCGACAATCATTTGGTATTCATAAGAGGCAACATTTACTCAAATCTATGCTGATTGTTACACCTGGCTATATATTCGATATTCAAGATTCTTCTTTTTCAAACAATCAAGACAATAACGCTGCGATCCTCTAAAATGAATTTTATAAGAATGTTGAGAGAATACGAGAATGTTTCCAAGGAGATCCTAAATGATAGTAATCCCTAATGATAGTAGATAAAAAGATATCGGGATGCTACAGAGATATTACTCGTCTTGGAATTCGATGGAAAATTTAGCCAGCACTTCTAAAACTAAGACAAAGTCAACTCCCTACAGAGGAAGCTAATGATTCACGAATAATCACTAACAATAATAAGATGAGGTGGATCGAAGAGACCAAAAATGACCACATCAAATCTATCTTTAATAATAATCAATAGGTATCGTTCTTGTGTTCAAATGGAAGAAAGTAAATGAAGTGAAAGTTGTTCAAGCATTTGTGGAAGTTGAATATTTAAACACTTAGAGATGGATACACTTGAATGCTCAATATATAAGTAACTACCGACTTAGAGTATCAGAGTAAAATCATTGTCAAATTATGATCACAGAAAAGCGACGAAGTTGTGCCTATGGTCACAGAACATATATTAGGTGTAGTAAAAAGAAATCCATTATTTTTCCATTCAATTTCATGCAAAAATAATGGATTTCATTTTACTACACCTAATATAATGCAAATATATAGGATGGGCCATTGTAATCTTTCCACACTGATAACTCGAAAAGGGTGTATTTAGGGAAAAATGTTTCAGACAAAAGTTTTATGACGAGGAGGATATAAAATATCATGATTTGACCTTGGGTGGCATTATTAGGACAAGGTCACTTTGAGTTTTTTAAATAAAATCCTCATGCATATTTTTATAACTTACCTCGAGAGTTTTTCAAAACATTATAATCAATAGATAAATCAATTGATAGAAAGAAACTACATAATTGTTTATTTAAAAAATTATATTTTTGTATATGTATTTTTTTTAAAGCAACTATGTGTTTCCTTTCCACCAATTGAATCATCTATAACATCAATATATTATTTCATATCTCTAAAAATAGCGGAAATATTCTAAATGGACTGCCCCATCTTGTATATATCATATATAATGAAATTAAATAAATGGTGCGTATTCTTGTATTCTAGTTATTATAACATAAAAAAAGATAAATTTGTTATATCATGCATTTTGTAATATATTAATAGGATATCGCAATGAGATATCGTGATGAGATATCGCTTGATGACCGCATTATCCATATAGATAATCCTAATAATCTACCAGAAGATCGATGAAGAATTGAATATCCTTCGTGAATATCCGCACCTGATTTCTTAACTTATGGATCTTCTCAATATCATCTTTCGTTCTTGCTACATAGCTCAGTCAATAGATATCAATACTAAAAGATCAGAACGTAAATTTATATAAATACTACATAAAAACTATTAAATCAATCTATTTTTGTGATAGAATTGTTTAGTAAACAGTATTACTAAACTCGTATGCATCTAATAAATAATAAAGTAAATTTGAGTCAAAGTTAAAAAATAAATTTAATGGCTGTGTTCAGCAAAGAAAACTAATTAGTTAGGATTTAGTAATTCTTTAATATGACTGATTCTTGCTTTTAGATCTCCGCTAAATCTAAATGTAGGAATCAATTATATTAAAAAATTATTAAACGCTAACTGATTAGTTTTCTCTGTTGAACACAGCCAATGTACACAGAAAAATCATTTTTGCTGAAAAATCTAAAAATTTGTTTAAATATTAGATCTAAAAATAATTCTGTTGAATCATCAATATAATTATGTAGAATGACATAAAATAAATGTCAAAATTTTTTGCAATATTCAAGTCATCGTATTTGAATTCCAACATAATTATTTTGACAGTTCAACAAAATTATTTTCAGATCTGCATCTAGCTAAATTTTTAGATACTATATTTAGTTCTTCGTCAGCGAACATCTAGACACTCTTCCTTGACAGCAAATACCATAGACTATAGCTTTCGAAACATGTTATTACATGTTATTACAGCTACATTATTAATATTATTAAATAGGAAATTATAATAAAAAATTAATTCTCAATATTACAAATCTTATTGATTTAATTTATCCACGCAATGCGTTGAATTAATAATTATCGACCTAATATTGATAAATTTATTATTGATTAATTATTCTGCGAATTATTCGTTTCATTTGACTATTGATATACAATGCTAAGAAACCATAGATAAATCTGCAAATGAGAATCGCAATAAATGTGCCATCTACTGTCGAAAAAATGAAAAGGAGATTTTTTGAGGCGATGACGTATCATTAAAATTTGATATTTCGCATGATTTTGCATCACGATATTTGCATTCGTAAGACATAAAATAACTTATTATATAATTCGAACCTAAACTGTCGATTGAACTTATATTCAGAAGTCGATCGGTCCAACCTTTATTAAAATAATCTCGGATGTTCGCAACTTGCTGACTTGGGGCAGTCTCGCGCTGCGCGTCCATTTGGCGTGAGACAACTACCGTGTCTCTTGATTTTATGCAATTATGTATATAATAATTATGTATATAATTATTAACATTTTAAAAGTTAATATTTAATTTTGAGCAAGTCCTTTATATTTCTTACTGTAAAAAAATAAAGAGAAAATTAGTTCTTAAATATTTTAGCTCGAATATTGTATCTTATTTTTAATCGCTCTTACAAAATAAATCAATCTTAAGAGTTATGCACTCAGTAAACAACTTAATATCGATTCTGAACGACGAAACTTTATTGGAGAAGTGTTCTTGGCAAAGATATTCTTGGTAAGTTACCGTTTCTTTTCGAGAGAAGATACGAGAAAAGATATGACAATTTTTGGTTCTCTACCAGGAATCCCAAACCCAGGATTTCTCTAGTATATCAGACTAGTGCGCTGTCTGCTCTGCTGTGCTCGCTTTCATGCGTAGTATACTATTTAACTATTATATGCTACAATATTTAGAATAATAAAACTCAGCTCGCAAATCATATTATTATTTGTCTTTATTTTTAGGTGGCTTTATGGAATCAGATAATTCTTTTATCTATTTATTACTTAAAGAATGAAAACAATATTTATTTTGTAAATTTCTCCTATTTAACAATGCGTAATAAGGTTAAAAGTCAATACTTACAGTTGATTCTTATTATTTAAAACTATCTTAAGTACAGTCTTAAGACGTTGTAAACTAATCATGATAGAGCTGCATTAGAATCTTAAGATATTACTTATGATTATTAATATAATTATTATTTAGTTAAAGACTAGGTACACAATAGTACGCGTCGGTCTGAACGCCGCAGAAATAAGAATATTTATTCATTTACAATTTTAACTTGCTATTCTGTAAAAATAACTTGACAAACAGTTTTAAAATGCGTTTTGTCCAAAATTTATAAATTATTTTAGAAAATGAGAAAGAAAGACCACAAGGAAAAATCATCTTTACAGAAAATAACAATTTCCCAATCAGTAAGATGTAAAATATTAAACAAAATTGCTAAACAATTTCTAATAATGTTAAACAAATTTTGTTTGTATCTAGTTAAATAACATAACATACTTCAAATGTCTAGATTTTTTTCAGTATATATAAATTGATTTGAAAAAAATGCTTTTGAACATTTCAAAGTAGCTTATAATATGTATCTTTTATTATTGAACACTATGTCATCTTTAACGCAAAAAAACGCATTTTCAAAGTCTACTCTTCACTTGCCAGACACACACAATTTTATTAAAGGAAAAAGTTGTTTGTTTTAGCACAAAGTATCAGTAGTAGTACTTCGTATACAAGAACTTAAGGACACCATATATGTAGCTTAAATTATCTAGTACATACCATCATAACTTCGGGAGCTACATTCTTCATCTAAATAATCATCCAACATTTTTGTTTCTTCTATCATTTTCTGATATTCTTCCCAGTATTCGAGTAAGTGGCTATCACTTCCTATGTAGGTGGCACCATGTCCTCTATCCATGTTTCCGTTTTCTTTTGTATCCTTTGGGTATGTATAATCACCAAATAAAGAGTCTTTGGAAACATTTAGAAATGCTTTAAATAATGTGCTCTTATTCCAAAAGATATCTTATCTAAAAAGATATTAATCATGTCATAAGTTTTACTTAAATGTTATGGTATGCAATTGCTTCAATTATGTCTTTCTTATTGTTAGCTTAAACTCAAATAATTCAAAGAGATAACATCAGTATCTTTGCTTGATATAGAAAAGTATAAGAATGTCTATTATCCCTAATATATAAGAATCTCTATTATCACTAAATGTAAAAATCTTCATTAAGTCTATTATAAATAATATTAGAAATAGTATGAAAAAATATTATTATAAATGATTATATAAAATATGATTATATGGTAACTGATATTTTAAGGACAGATTAAATGGAAATTATAATTTTTATTAATCTTCAATAATATTTCGCAGATAAAAAAAATGGATTAAGATAAATTTTTCAATTCATCATCTACTGAACTTATTTCATATCAAACAATTTAAAAATGTTATACTATTTACTTATTTCAGGATTTGACGAATGGACTTTAATCCAATAAAACCCGGTGAATTTTATTGAGTTGGATCTATTAAAAATAACCCACTTAAAAAACTCAAAATCCACCAAAAAATCCAATTAAAATTTAATAATAGTAATCACTAAAGGCGATTACTGATAGAAAACATTGACATTCAAAATAACAGAAATTTTTTTTGATGTACGAAGATCTAGTTTTTTGTAGAGAAATTTTCAAAAATTTCAATTTTTTCAAAACTAAAAAATTTTAAACAGGCACAATTTTTATCCCATAAATCAATATTCGCAAAAATCTCACACATCGCACATTTCGGGTCAATTCCGACACGTGACCCCCACTTCTATGGCAAGCCGTTTTACTTTTTAATAGCATAAAAGAAATTTAGTCTAATGAAAAAATTCTTAAAAAATACAATAATTGTCTTAAAAAAATTACTTATTAAAAATTATTAAAATTTTAATAATGAATTAAAATTATGTTGTAACTTAATAATATTTCTATAAATTAAAATTATGTCAAGATATAATAAAACACGACATAATAGAATTTTTATTATGTCGTAATAATTTTAATTCGTCTAATTTTATTATGTTGCGACATAATAATTCATAATAAATTAAAATTATGTCGCGACATAATAATAATTATGAATTTCTATTATATCATACATAATATGATCGCAAAGATCTACATATTTCGGGTCGATTCCGGCGCGCGACTTCCTCTATCGCTCGAGGCTTAGCAGCCGAGCCGTCGGATGCTCATGTGACGCTCTGGTTCAGGAGTGTCTGTCTCAGTAGCTTAAACATGCGGAGATCGTACTTTACGTTATTAAAGAATATTTTTCTTGCAAAATAATTTTTATTTTCTTAAAAAAATCAAATACTAAATTTTCTAACACATATAAAGATTACGCATTTCGTGAGTTTCTTTCGTGTCCATGGTTCTTCCAGATCCATCCAGGGCGAGAAGCAGTCTGATATTGTACAGTGCCTAATACAGTATCAGGCTGCTCCTCGCCTTGATGAAGTGAAATGCAAGGTTCACGAAACGTTGGCATTCCAAGAATGGATTTGGACACGGAAGAAATCCGTAAAACGCATAATCTTTATATAGAAAGGACCCGTGGAGTCTCAAGAATACATTTTGTCATAATAATTCTTGCTTACCAGAAACTATTTAATAATTGTTATAAATTTACATCGAGAAGTTTCTATAACAGACTTGCGAAGATTGAAGTCTGGAAATTCCATACAAAATCTTACAAAGTCTTAAGTAACAAGGACATTATATCGCAATAACTGTTTTCTTTTATAAGCGAATATAATTTTATTATTTTAAGTTCTTGATTAACGATTAATTGTTAACATTCTCTTTAATATAACACCGTCTTTATATAAGGTACGACCTCTGCACGTTTAAGCTACAGAGATGCTCCTGAGTCAGAGCGTTAGTGAGCGGCTCGGCTGATAATGAGCCTCGAGTGATAGTGGAGATCGCGCGGCGGAATCGACCCGAAATGTGCAGATCTTTGTGAGCACTGCTATAAACTGTAAATTAAACAAACAAGAACTTAAATTTTTACCTTTTAACAAATTATTAAAAAAGCTATGACTTTTCCCTTCAATTATTTATTAAATTATAATGTACAAAATTTGTGATTGCTCAAAAATGCTATTTTCTTGAAAAAAATTCACAAAAAATTTATATATAAATAACAAATATTTTTAAATCTCATGATAAATTTAGAAAAAATTAAAAAAAATTATTTAATTTAATT
>NW_017259241.1:275407-279374 GCF_001594045.1 Atta colombica | reverse complement strand
TTATTATATATTAATCAATAAATAAAATTAAATTAATTAAATTGAGATTAGTTCATAATATAATTATCCATATTACATATTATATTACATAAATAGAATCTTGTTAATTATTGGACTATAAAAAGTGGACTATAAAAGAATAAAAATGCAAAAACTCAGAAAAACTGAATAAAACTTCAAAAAATCCAAAAAACTTGAGTTTATTTAAAAACTCTATCTAGATTAAGTTTTTTTTAACTCGGGTTTTTTCAAACCCTGGCTTATTTATATATTTATTTTATCTTTTATAACATCTTTTATAACATGTAACATGTATAACATGTAATTTGAGAAAGAGAATCACATATTCATGTACTTACTCTACTCAACAAAAAATAGGGAACACTTTCGAACACGCTCAAAATTGCGCAATATTCAGAACCATAACTCGTGAAAAATCCCTTGTAGAAAAATTCATAGAAAAATCATTGTACAAAAAATCACTTGAAAGCACTTGAAAGTTTTAAATCTCTACTTTTGAAATCAGTAATTGATATTTCAATCTGATGGATCCTTTACGGAGCTTTACGAACACAAATAGATACTCATGAAATTTAAAAATTTTTTACAAAATTTACAAGGTCTATGACGTAAAATAAAATTGACACAAAAATGGGGTTTATAGCAGTCGAAAAAGTGAATCTTTGCTTTCAATTTATTTTTTATTGAATATTGATCATTTTTGCTCCAACGTTCAATAAGTTCAGTAACGTTCAACGTTCAGTGAAAAAAAATCGTATGTTTGTGTCCGTATAACTCCGTAAAGGATCAGTCAAATTAAAATATTAATTACCGATTTCAAAATAGGGATTGCAAGCTTTCAAATGTTTTTATATATTTTTTGTCTGCAATGATTTTTCACCGAGTATTATTACAGTATTCTGATTATTGCGCATCTTTTAGCTATTCGAAAGTATTTCCTATTTTTTGTTGAGCAGTGTATATTAAACAAATTTTTTTACCTTAACTGAGCAGTGTTGTATCATTTCTTTTGTAATCTAAAAGTTTGTTTATAATTTTTTTACGAAAAGATGAAACAACATTGATCAATATTTTCTGATAAGAGGCATTACAGAATTTTAGGGTGCAAAAATTGCTAAAATAAGATAAAATAAAAAAATAAAATTAAAAAATGTTAAAAATAATAAAATAAAATTTGGATCTCTACTATTAACTGTAATGTATAAGTAAAATTATACAACATAAATACACATGCACAATGTGTAAAGCTTTAAACACAATGAAAAGCACAGGCGATAGGAACAAGAAACAGTAAAAAAATGAGCCATCCGATATAGAGCTCCGGAATATAAATTCAATACATGAATCGATCACTAACCTATACTAATATAAATTTATCACTACAAATGTGCACAAACGTGAGACAAAAAACGTGGAACTGATAATAAGAACAATTTTCGATGCGTTGAATTTCCATTGCATGTTGCCTATTGATTATAATATCGCTAATAATAAGAAGAAAATCAAAATTAAATAATAAAAAAATATAAAAAATAATTATAATTAGAAGTATATAAATAATAATATGGTAAATAATAATAACAACTCAATACAATAAAATTAACAATAATAGTCAAGAAGGGCTACGAGCCAAAATAACTTTCAATCTTCAAAAAATAATAATCAACATTTTAAGCATAAACACTACAGACATTTCGACATCTATTTTTAATGACCCATTTTCAATGTTAAAATAAAATTGAAATGATAAAATTAGTATACATACAATATGTTAAGTAAATTATACGTACAATATGTTAAGTAAAATATGAAAATAAAAAAATACATAAAATTACTGTATCCTATTTAAAATTCCATGTGGTTCATGATCGACAAAAGTGGTACATCTCTGATTCTATAATGGAAATATTAATCCTTCGAAATAACTGCTGAGTGTCCTGCTAGAAAGATTTCTTTCTTTGTTCTTATTTGAATATAAGTTTTATTAATTAAAATTGTTCACTAATATAATATACTGTAATTTAATAGTAATCAAATTATATCAATGTAACTTCCCAGATAGCAAAATGTCTATAGATCTAGTCTCTAGTTTCTAACAGACTATCAGATTCGAGCAGAAAATGACGAGTTTGCCATCAGCTGCGTCCGCATTAGGCTTATGTTCTGTTAACATCGTCTGTCGACATAATGTGAAGGTAAATTGTTAGCAGAAACTGAGCAGATCCTGCTGACATTATGGTATATGACGCTAGACTATCAGCAAAAACGATGCAGATCCTATTCTGACACGACTTGACAACAGGATCTGCGTCGTTTCTGCTGACAGTCTAGTGCTAGATGATGTCTAGCACTCTGTGAATGCTAGATGATCGAGAGGATCTGCTTAGTTTCTGTAGACAATATATATTATCAAATTATATCACAAATCTGTTGTGTTTCTTTCTTCAGTCTGTCATTTACTTCTGCTTGCAGATTCTATTACGTTTTTTTCTAGCAGTCTGTCAACATTATTATGTACATCTAATTCTGTACATTCAATTCTGTTGTTATTTTGGCATAGTGTAGCATTAAAAAAATCTGCTTTCTACAGACTTGGCTATCTGAGTTAATAGTGATTAAATTACAATAATCTATATAATGTTAATATATTCAATTATAAATTAGTCGCAATTAAAATACAAAAATTATAACAATACTTTAATAAATATATACTTTAATAAATATACATATGTAAGTCCAAAAATACAATTTTATATTTCAATGAATCAAACAATAAAAGTAATCAAGATTTAACAGTTAAATGAAATAAAGAAGAAACAATAATGCGATATGTGTCAAGAGACATAACATAAAATAACTATGAGAAGAGAAAAAGGATGTAAGTGAAATCATGACTATGTTTACACGGTCACCTTTAATCGGATTTAATAATATTCGTAGTTAGAAACTAACTAATCACAGTCATTCCATTTTTCAGAAGAATGGCTATTGGTCAATTTTATAACTATAGATATTATTAAATCCGATTAAGGATGTAAATGTGGTCCATAATATAAAGACAAGGGCATGCTTGTCCGGTGATAGGTTATTGCAACGAGCATATTTGGTCAGCCTCGATCATATCCGGAGCGGTTCATGTCCATGAAAAATCATCGTCCACTAGTTGCATGAGATAGGATAACCTTCCTGACGTCCGAATGTTATGTTAACATACTAAAGTAGGATTGTAGAAGCTATTTCAAATTATTTGTTAATCTTGAAAACAAAATAAAATATCTTATAACCAAAATGATTACTTTTAATCGGTAAATATTGAATATATATTGGGTTGGAAAAAAAATCTGCAGAATTTTGTTAGCTCAAAATTATATACAGAATATATTTGTTGCGAAATTTTCGGTAATTATTTAGTATAAGGGATTATCCTCCGATCTTGCCTTTGACATATATTGTCAAAGTCTTTCTTTTTACATAACAACTCGCGAAAACTCAAAAATAAAAATCGTAGAAACATTTTTAAAAAATGATTTTGTAAGGAAAACTCCAAACTCTCACGCTATAGATAGATAAAAAATCTTCGCAATTTTTTTTTTGACATGTGACAGACTCACAAAGTGAGAAGAAAAATTTCCTTTTTTCAGCTCGTAGTTTTTATATATAAAAATTAACAAAATTGACATAAATTAAAAAAAATATAGCCTTTCAAAAGTAGACATTTCAAGCTTTAAAACACTTTTTTTTTAAATTTTAATATTGATCATTTTTAACAAAGATATTGTATGTATATATAATTTTGAGTTAACAAAATACCGTAAAACATATATTTTAGATTGAAGGAAAAGTTTCTGTTATTTATTTTGTTGAATATGTGTGTGAATAATGTGCGTGCGTGCGTGCGTGCGTGCGTGCGTGCGTGCGTGCGTGCGTGCGTGCGTGCGTGCGTGCG
>NW_017259241.1:233686-275364 GCF_001594045.1 Atta colombica | reverse complement strand
ATATATATATATATTTAATTATGTAAAAGTTACTTAATAAGTTATTTATGTATTTGAGTACAAAAAATTATATGAAATTAAAATAAATAGTAAAATGTAAAAAATGATTTATTATACTCAATTTGTACAATAAATGCATATGAAATAACTTAAAAGGTAACTTATGAAGTAATTTCCTAAACCCTATAACATGCAATTCAAACCCTGAAAGGAAAGCATGCTTGAAATTACACGTTCAAATTTATCGCACAATGATGACGTACACTTGTTAACAAATCTGAGTGGATGTGAACATATGCACGAGCATATCTTTGCCTTTATATAATGGGTGAAATAGAAAAGTAGAGAATAAGTATGGAAGGGATTTAGAAAAAGGACTAAAAAATAACTAAGGAAAGAAGAAAGATCTAACAAAGAGGAAAATGATTGATAATTTGAAGATAGAATTCTAATAGAAATTCTGTATCAATTTGTTTATTCAAACTCTGTCTTTGTCTTTTAATATGGACCATTTCAGAAATTAATCTCTTATTATAAGAGGATCCATTATCTGAAATTTTGACTTCTTTCCAATTAAAATTATGATTGTGATTAATGCGATGATCAATAATAATTGGAAAACCGATTTTTTTCTTTTATCTAAATATGTTCATTAATTTAGTCTTTAATTATCTTTTAGTTTGACTAACATTATTGGCTTCCTTACAAGAAAGAAGTTGTTCCTGTGTTGCTCTTGTGACTGTATATTATAAATCTTATATTGCAAGTATGTACAATAGATATGTTTATTTATTATTTATCAGTCAAATTATGTTGATTTTTAATGAGATAATTGAATTTATTCAGTCACGTAATATCATTTTATATATATTTATAATATAACTAGTAATATATTTTTAGTTCTGTGTCTGAAACTGTAGAAATATCAATCACGCAAGTATTTTTTGTTTCAAATCTTTTTATATACATTTCAAAGTTATGTTTAACACAAACTACAAGTATTTTGTGTTAAACACGGATATTGAAAAAAATAAAAATTTATTTTTCAAGGAAAACTTTATAATAGCGAGAAAAGTAACTTTTTGATTCATTTTTTCCTACATATTATATGAGGGATACCCAATAAATAAGGGTATGGAGATTACCAGATCTAATTATTTTTTATCAAATTTTTTTCAAAAAAAAATAGAAAAAAATTTTATTATTAATTTATTTTTGCCCCATTCAATTCAGCATACAAATAATATAAACGTACATATTTTCAAAATTTTTAATGAAAGATTATTGATAATTGATTTTTGCGTGAATGTTCTCCCTTAATAATGTATTAACCAAATATTTATGTTAATAATAGCAAATTTATATCAATTGTCGATAATGTCAGCGTTCTTCAATTATCTCCAAGTTCTTGCTTTTTTTATACTGCCAAAAATTTGCTCAGAGTTGACGATCTTTAATAGTATCTCGTCAGTGTCAGAATAGTTTGCACTAAACTATAATACTAAATAGGTTATATGTAGAGTAGGGTCTTAGCCAGTTAAGAATGCGAAAAAACGAATAAAAAGAAAACGAGATGGCCAGAAAAAATTAAGGGAGAGTGAAGCGGATTCACCTGAAAGTCGCTATGTTTAATGCATCGTTGAAGTCAGTAGGAGATATGGTAGGAGTGTGATGGAACATTCGGTGCTGCACACTAGTATTGTACCGCATCAGTATTGTGTGTACGACATATATGTACATATACACATATGCATATTTGCGGAAATGCACTAGACATAGTGAGACCAATTAGAAAAGAGAATCACCATAAAATCATATCCGCTCCACTCTTTCTTGATTCTCTCTGGAGATGGCATCAACATCCTTGTTTAATCATCGCGCATACACTAATGATTTTTACTATTAGATGGGAAGATTTCAGGAGAGCAATATATCGATGCTGCCTCACTCAGCTTTCAAAGTTCTATGCGCGGCGCAACATTAGACAAAGATAAAGCTGGTCATTCTGTATTCTTTCCTTTTCTACTGTCTAACATTTTCATTTACAAGAGCCCCTATGTCTTGTCTATATATATAAAACCTCTTTGAATATAACTGAATAAGGAAACATTCTGGCCGCCAAAATGCGTGTCGAGAGAGTCAACAAATCGCGGTATACTTTTCTTTATCGCATAATCAAGTTGGAAGGTTTTAAAGTATCTGTAAATAGAGATAGATGTGTGAATGATTTAAAACGAAAGCATTGTATGAAGCATTGTATGAATAAAATAAATTACATAATAGAATAAAATACATGAAATGAAAACAATAATTGTAGTATAATAATTGTAGTATATTGAAGTAAGAATCATGGTAGCTACATAATTAAAAAGAAAGTGAATTTAACTTTTAACTGAATGAAACATTACGTTATTTTCTGCGCATATGCAGTTAAAAAGAGAAATGTATATCCGCCAAATATCATGTTATCTCGTCAATGTTTTTCACACTCTTTCAAAATGCATTAGCATGGCACGGTCAGTTATATTATGCACGTTATGGTTTACAATGGGCAATAACAGTAGTTGATTAAGGAGACAAAAATCGACCAATCATAGTTGAATGTGAGAAGCACAATAGAAGAAATAAGGAATTAGGAATAAAGAATAAACGATTTCAATCTATCAGAAACCGTTATATTCCAATCTATCCGATTTCTAATAGGATTTCTTAAAATCATTTATTCTTTATTCCTAGTTCCTTATTCCTTCTGTTGTGTGCAGGACCTTATAGATCGGTAATTACAACATTTTTTTTTATGGATTTCAGAACACACAAATATTACGAGGATGTGAACCTCTGCGTCTAGTGAAGTGCATGAACTGCAGTGAGATTAAAGGAGCGTAACCGTATGTCGTATATCGTAAACTATAAAAATTGACCAATCATCTTCAAATATTCCCTTCTTATCGTCAAATAAGAGAAGAATATTTTATTGATTAGTTAATTTTTATAAATTACGGTATACAACATACGGCAGCTAATATAAACGCTCTCTTAGAAGCTTGTACTTGTCAGAAAACTCACATATCGAGTGTATTAGAGAAATAGGTATACAATATTGAATGTTTCAATATTTATAATTCTATTTTATAAAATTTTTTATTATAAAATAGAATTATATTTTGTTAAATCCTAGAATTTTGTATTATTAGAATTTAAGATAGAATTTAAGATAGCTAACGATTAATTTTGATAATAAAATTAATAACGATTGATATTAAAATTGAATTACATTAATTGAATATATTTAATATGAAACATTTAACATTAAATACATAAGAATATAGTAATATATATTTAATATTAAAAAGTTCTTATTTTCAGCAAATTTCCGTAATAATAAAAATATGATATAAAATAAAATCACTATTTCATTAAATCATTAATTCTTTTGTTGCAGTAGATGACTACTCTTCCAGTTATATAAATTGCATACTGATTACTGTTACTCCAACTTGAAATGCAATCAGCATTTATGAACTAAAGTTAAAATAATAATATTAATGATCATCAATTTAATAATAATGTTAATAACTACCTTACTATTTTAAAATACTGCAAAGATTTATTAAGAAAAATCTGACGGATTTTTGCAGTAAATTCCATGATCAATCTTACTGCAATAAAAGACTTAATGATTAAAATAGTGATTTTATTTCATATTTTATTTATAACGCAAGTTTACTGAAGATAAAAACTTTTAATGTTAAATATATATTAATATCTATATTTTTATGTACTTCATACATTAAACGTTCCATATATTGAATCAATGTATTAATTCAATTTCAATGTTATTAATTTTATTATCAAAATTAATGGGATGTTAAATTTTCTTAATAACAAAAAATTATAAGATTTTAATTATAAATTATAATTATAAATAATTTTATAAAACTTATATATTGAGACATTATATTTATGTTTGCCTACTTCTCTAATATATTCTTCTAGGTATACGATTCTTCTGATAGATACTCTAAACCTCATTTACTAGCTGAAATATAATACTACTGGAATGAGCGCTGGTACTAGTTTTACGATCCAACAAAGAGCATTTCAAGTGGTATCTTTATTCTTTTCTAATTTATACTTAGCTGATTGCGCATGTGCAATACCGTCTACTGCACACGCGCAATTATAACTGAATATAGGTTAGAAAAAGATGAAGACTACTTAGAATACTCTCTCTCGGATCACTCTTAACAAATGCAGCATAGGATCGCACTTGTTCCAGTAATATTTCAGTGGTCACTAGACGCAGAGATTCGCATTCTCGTAATATTTTGTACATTCCGAAACTCATAAAAAAAAGTGTTGCAACCGTTCTGGGCTTCTATTCTCGAAAAGTATTACATATGAAAAATGAGTGAAATGCTATACATAATGCATACTCATAGAACTTATAGTATTGGAACGAATAACCTATCCAAGCAGTGAGGAAAGTGTGAGCAACATCTGAGAGACAGAAGATTGTATTCCTGCTCAGTGATTTTTCTTCTTTCTGCGTAAGTGAACAGTCACTGAGAAAGAAGAACAAAAAAATCGAATAGATAAAGAATAAAGAACAGTCATTGAGCAGGATAGAAAGATATTTCTATCGTTTAATGTTCGTATTCCCCTTCTATTTACTATAAGTTTTATGCGCATACTATAGTATTTTTCTAGTTTTTTATAAGTATACGATACTTTTCAAGAATAAGGGCCTTGACCACAACCGTACAGTCGTGGACACAGAGATTGTTACTTTTCTTTTGATAGTTTTCAGAAAACCATGGTGTTGATGGTTTTCGCAAAATTGTTCAGAGTGCGATCCACTATCTATTGCCTATGTCAGACTATGAATTGACGATTACAATTGACGGTTGCTTGGTTCTACTTCAACCAATTACAAGTAGATGCGAGTCCATCGTAATTGGCTGAAATAGAACCATTAATCGTAGCCATCAATCTGTACTTCGATACGGGCATATGGATGTGTTTAACAAGCAATTATGAAGCTGTCAAAATATGGAATCAAAATATACGAGATGAAATCAAGAAATATATCTTGTGTGACGCGAAAAATATTTAAAATATCAATTAGGTACTGCAAGATCATAGTAAATATAAAAAAGATAAGTCAAATGAACAAATAAAATTCTGTTCAATAAAATTAACATTTTCAATGTGTTTAAAATTAATAATATAAAATTAATGTGTTTAAAATTAATAAAATGACATAATAAACTAACGTACTGTATAATATACATATAATACATGATAAAATTATATATTATATAACTATGTGATTATATGCAATTATATATTAATAATACAAATATATATAAATTATATAATACCGAATGTTCAAAATAAAGCGTTACAAATTTTTATTTCTGAAACGGCATTATTAAGAAAAATTGTTCTGATAAAAGTTATAGGATTCAAAAAGAATTTATTTCGATATGATCTTATCAGTTTGATCTTGGTTGGTCACCAAGGTCAGATCAATGTCATGTCGATTTTTTAAAATAGAACATTCTATTTTTGATTCTAGAATCTAATAACCGATACCGAGAACTTTCCAAAACACTATAATAAAGTTATTTTTTATTGAATACTTTTCGAGTTATGATGCTTGAAAGTTACAGTAACGCTGGCGTTAGCATTATCCAAGGTGTCCGACGGTTAAAACCTCTTGAATGTCCGTTAAGACCATCAAAGTCAAAGTCATTGTACCTCTTTTCATTTTTATATAAAAATGAATTTTTAGTGCAAAAATGAAAATAAAAGGAATCTCCAGCCTTGATCTTGATAAATGTTATCCAGGATATATCCTAAATAACATCAAGAGATTTTAGCCGTCGGTCGAACACCTTGAATAATGCTAACGCTGGCGATACTGTAACTTTCAAACACTATAACTCAAAAAATACAATAGTTAATGAAAAAATATTTTCTTATAGCGTTTTGGAAAACTTTTGACATCAGCTATTGGATTCTGGAAACAGAAATAGGGTGTTCCATTTAAAAAAATCGATGTAACCTTGGCAACTCAATATCAAACCGATCAGATTAGTAAATACACCTTTTTGAATCCTACAACTTTTGTCTGAACAATTTCTTAATAATGTTTCCAAGATAAAAATTTATATCGCTTTATTTTGAATACCTGATATACAGAGTGTTTAAATGTCAAAACTTCGGGAATGTGTAAGGAATCGATAAATTAAAAAAAAAAGTCCTGCTGAAAAAATTATCCTGCTGAAAGATCAATCGTTCCCGAATATTAACAAGCACGTCATCTAACAAATCATTCTGACAAATCATCGCAAAGAAAATGTAAATATCTTCCTCCCGTTAGAATATGCGGCAAAAAGTCCAATTATCGATTAGCCCATTCACATTAAACCTATGTTGGAAATGAGTGAATTCTCGCGTTGCATATGGATTTTGAGAAGACCACACATGTGTATTATGGATATTAACAGTACCATCTCTCATGAATCATGAATTGTGCCTCATCTGTCCATAAAATAAAGATGTAAATTGTGGATCAGTTTCCACTGAGGGTTTAAACCGGATCAGAAAAAAAACTAACCAATTACAGTCGAACATTTCCCTGTTGTTCGACTGTAATTGATTGGTTCTTACATTCTAATCCGGTTTAAATCCTTCGTGGAAACTAGGTTACTGTTATGTCGTTCAAATAAAAATATGAAAATGCCATTCGTTGTATAGAGTCACGTTCTGATAACGCATGCACTCATGTTAAATGGTACGGATGCATTCTATTATCACGCAATATGAGATGAATGGTCCTATCTTAAACGTTATACTGATAAGACAGTGATGCTGCACTAATTCGAGGATTACTGTTAATATATAATATTTGAATGAAACCTGACATGACTGTTCGACATCATAGATCGTAAAGAGTTGTTTATAAATATTAAGTCGGTTCTACATTAGTTGCAAGCTGATCGCAAGTTTGTTGCGACAATCAATATATGTTGATTTCAAAATGCAAGCTTCAGATTGGCTGTCGCAACAAACTTGCTTTAAACGTCGTTCGACGAACTGTAGCTTAGCAGCAACAGCATACGTATGCAGTGGATTTTCAAACTCAATTTTTTTGAAAACTAAGCAGAAAATCGAAAAATTTTGTTCCATGTTTTTTTTTATTTTTTCATAAGGAATCACGTCGTGCCCGCTTTTACATATTATTCGGCCGGACCTTGTACAAGTTATCCAATACTAAACATAATGCCATCTCTAACTAAAAAAATGAAATTTTGGACAAAACATTTTGAAAGTCTGCTTCTCTTATACGTCGATTTATACAACAGCTTTAAAATGCTCTGAGTGTATACCAGTTTTGCCAATACAAAATACTACTATAGTTAAATGGCTGCTAACATTTAAGAAAAAAAACCAAAATAACTCCGTTTGGAATATAATGTTATAATCATGGTACGCAAAAAACTAAGCAATAATAATTAAAAAAATAAGCAATAAATAGTAAGAAAATCAACATGTTGAATCGATTACTACTTACATTATGGCCTTATGGTCTTTACTATAATTGGCCAATTCGCTTACTGCTTACTGCTTATTTTTTTATGTGCCACGATCATAATAAGATTTCTACAATAAGCCATTAACTAAATTTTAAGCCATAAAAAGTTAATCAATCATAGACTACATATAAATGGCTTGGTTTATGCCAAAATTATAATATAGATATTATGAAGCTAGTCAATTATAACTATTCCTGAAAAATGGAGTAATTGTGATAGGCTAGTTTTATAACATCGATGTTATAACTTTGGTGAAATCACGCTGTACAAATATAGTCACAACTATAAACAATGATCGACTAATTGGTCAATTTCTTATGACTTAAGATTTAAAGATTAGATAACAGCTTATTATAAAAAGTTCATTAATGGATTTTCTACAATAAGACATTGCTTAAGCTTTAAATCTTATCCATGAAATTGACCAATCATAATCGGTTATTTTTCTTACATTCAATTGTGATTGATTAATTTCTTATGCCTCACTTAAGTAATAGCTTATTGAAGCTTATAGAAAGCCTATAAAGCATTCAAAATGATTCAAGCAGCAAGACATAAGCAATAAGTAAATCAACATTTTGGATTTAATATTGTATTTTGTATTTAATATTGTCATTATCTTATAGATTAATTTTCTGTGGCTGAACTAATGTACATTTTTTAGAAATTAAAATGAGGTAGGTATATATTTAATATTTATTTAATATTTGTGAAAAACAAGAGAGTTCTAATGCAGAAAAGTCTAGTACAGAAAACAGACCATATGTCTCTACTATAATTGCTCGAATTGCTTACTGCTTATGTCTTTATTGTCTTCCATTTTTTGAAAGTCTAAGCCTTTGATTATTAATTCACATCCCAAAATTGATGTTTTGTTAGTTACATCTACGTCATTTTATTCAAACACAAAAAATGAATTATTGATTAAGTTTTCCTTTTAAAGGAATATACAGGATGTTCTATTACGAAATTGACAAAAATGAGATTTGTCAAATAAACATAAAAGCAAATATTTTTTCATGTGTTCAAATGTGAGGATTTACGTCACGACGACAGACAATACATTCACATTATTTGCCATCAAAATTAGGAAGAAAATTGAATGGTCCAACGAGTTTTTCATGGGAATTTTATCGAATGATCAATCAACAAAAAGAGCACACTCAATTATTCACGACAATTCTTGAGTGATGTCGAGCAACATATTTCATCACATTTCACAAACAAATTGCAAGATACACTTACGATTATTCATTTTTACGTATAAATTTGTATATCATAGTTTATATACACTATTATACACGCATATTATGTGGGTGCGACTTCCAAATTTTAATGCACTCAAAAACAGCGAACATTCCGTTGAAAACATTAAACGAAAATGAAGAGTAAAGTATATGTTGAATCAAATCTTTTTCGAAAATGGTCTTAAGTCTGTCTTCGGAGTCGAATCGATTAGAATTAACAGATCTAAATAACAAATCTTGTCTGATCAGATGACTTACTAGCAACTGCTTGCGACGCATTTCCAGAATCCAGAGTTGCCAGATTTTTCAGAGATGCTGTCGCCGATTGGAAGCGCTCATGTCGCCGAATGCGGTGTCTACAATGTGCGCATTCAGCGGACTTAATTGAGCACTCGCTGTTATTGGTATTCTTCTAGAGTTAAAATTGTAATTAGATGAACTAAAAGAATATATCAATAACAGTGAGCACTCACTTAACTGTTGAGTCTGCTGAATATGCCCAATAAAAATCGTATCGTAGAGTCTTAAGTCGTAGAAAACTGATCAATAGTAGATTATTCTTCTTATATCCAGGCAATTCTACATTGTCATATCGTACTATTTACAAATATTTTGAAGCTTTTGATTGATCAATTGGAAGAAAGAATTTTTTTATTAATATAATAATCAAAAAATGCTTCAAAGCATTTGTATTATTAAGTTTGTGCCATCAAGTGGACCGCAGCCGTAGACGTCACATGTCATAAACTTGTTGCTTGAGCTAGTCTGATGCTTAAATTTTAAGGCATTTCTATAACGTTTTCGGCCCGATCGAATTTGCACTAACCTGAATTGAAGTAATGATGTTTTGTGCTCTCCATTGGTAGAGCGTATAACGTCAACCAATAGCGAAGCATTTTCTAACCCAAGTTGGTGTAAATCCGATCGAGCCGAAAACGATATACATTAGTCATATCGTAGACATCGGCTGTTTTCTAGCTAGGACACAGAGACATTACACTGTGCTCCATTGTGTAAAGTACTTGTTGGAACGCAGTTTAGTTTCATAGCACTACCAGAATGCATTACAGTCTTCCATTCAATTCTTATAATTTAGCATATCAATAATAGATTTATGATTTTTATTTAGACTTAAGTTATAATTTTTTTCAAAACGATTTTCTTGACGATTTTTGAAGTTTTATTACAAAATAAGTACGGCTAGTGTCAGTTCAGATCCAATCTGTTTCAATCCATTCAATTCATTTTCATGAATTTAAAGCATTAAAAAAATTTTAATCCATTTTAATCCATTCTTGTTTGGATCTGGGCTCTAAGATGAGCTCTTGGTCAATTTTTATAGATTATGGCACAGCATACGGTTATGGCCCATAAAAACGCTCTTTATTCTATAATAAGGTGGCAGGATCTAAGCCATAACAAATCGTAGTTAATTATTTTTGTCATGTTCAACTGTGATTGGCCAATTTCTTACTGTTTACAACTTAATTGTAACACTATTGTAAAATAGGTATTAGGGCTGCCGCACACAAAATTTCTGTAACAGAATCAACCAACTACAGCCAAGTATTCTCTTGTTACACGACAGGAAAATGCTGGACTGCAGTTGGTTGGTTCTTACATTTTGATCAGGATTAAAACCTCGGTGTAAACTGGGTCAGTAATTTTAAAACATGAACTTAAGCTGATGAGCCGATGAATTAGGATACTGCTTTAGATTTACGTATTCTATTAGGAATAGAATAATAGTAAACTTCCATAAAGCGACCGGTCATCTTATGGATAAGTTTATTATAATTCCTTTCAACCGGTTGAATTCATCTTATTACGAGATTATGAATAAGTTTTTTCCATGTATGTTAGACCTAAAGCAATATTCTGATTGGCTTAAGTTTACGTCTTAAACTGTTTTCACATGTAGCGTAAATTACGTCAGCATAATTTGCATTAGCTAATCAAATCATCTTAACTAGTTTAGCGCGTACCTGATACAATTTGATTAATTGATGCCAGTTACGCTAACGTAAGATACGCTGCATGTGAAAGCAGCCTCAGGCTGGAGTCTCACAAGGTGTATTTACCACGTATTGCATAACCGCAACCGTGTAACCAATTAGAAACGATCCGCTTATGATTTCCGAGTTTTACTGATTATTGATTGGTTACGCGGTTACGCGGTTTCGCGATACATGTCAAATACAGAACTTTATAGGACTCCAATCTTAGAGCCGCGACAGAAACTTTTGCATAATGCATAATACGTAGTGCATAAGCGAACCAACCAAAATCTTTCCTTTCATCCTATTTTACGAAAAAGGAAAATTTTGATTGGATGATTTCCTTATGAACTGTGCATTATACATGAATGTGCTTCCCGTCTTATGATCATTAGTTTCCACCGAGCATTTAATCGAAATGTAGGAATCAACTACAGTCGAGCATTCTCCTGTCGTTCGACTGTAAGGGCCATTCCACACAACTTACATAGCCGTATAAATATATGCATAAAGAAAATCATCGTATTTTATGTTCGTCTTTATGACAGAAATGTGATTGAATAATTTTCTTTATGCATATGATTATATGACTATACAAGTGTGGAATTTCCTCTAACAGGGGAATACTCGACTATAGTTGGTTGGTTCTTACATTCTCACGGATCACGAAATGAAAAATTCGTGGATCAGTACAAGAATAATACATTTCAGCAAACAAAATGACGAGAGTCCACGTGATTTTCAGAAAAAAACTTTAAAAAGTATAGAAGTAACCAGCTATGAAGCAACCAGATCTACAGTCAGAAACAAAATTCTATTATCGGTAAAAGAAAGATCTCTCTAATTGTGATAGATAAAAATTGGAACTAACTACTTCGCAAAAACGTAAAATTATCGCTGAGGAATGTCTAGTTTCTACACGCAGTCGCAGAAATGCCATGAAAACCACAACCGATAGGCAATCCCCGAATATCCTTGAACATGTTGCTAAAATAAGATTATGTGAAAGTATCTTTGAAAATATAGTCTTCCGAAGATAAAACAATATCTAAAACTATGTAGAAGAAACTCAAGAGGTCTCCTTAAATATGAGAACAGATGGAAATGTTTATCCTGGGAAATCCAATGTTAAACGAACCAGGCAATTTATGATAATCAGTCATAACACATGTCAATGATGTAACTGCAAGGGAAAATCGTAGGAAAAAATAAGCTAGCTCCAACCAAAGGGACAGAAACACAGATGAATCAACAAAACTCCGAAAATTAATCCCTTAAAGAGCCTCAAGAGTCATTTAGATGGATCGTAAGAAGTTGAAAGTATTATGGCAAGAGCTCCGAATACACGGAATAAGAATTTATCAATTAGAAAAGATAGTAAGATGAAAATATTTAAAAAAGAATTGAGAACCAGAAACAAGAAACAACAAAATATAAGTACGGAAACTACATCTCTTATTTTAATGCCTTCTAGAACGCGCAGGAGTATGTCGTTTCTAAATTCCGTAACACATCATCCACAATGAAACAAAGGTTTATTTACGATTATAACGAGTGTAATATTACTCGTCGGCTACCACCTATAAAAAAAAAGGTAATATAGAAATATTTTTTTATCAACTTATATAAAATATTTATATTCTAATATATAATATTCGTATTTATATTCTTATAGATATCGTTTTATAGAGGAAAAACTCTATTATATACATCCCCTGACTAAATGGCCCAAAAGAGCGATGATTTTATCTCGTAAAGAAGATTTACCAAATGCAAAAAGTTTCTTGCTAAAATACTGAAAACTGTTAAGGTAGAAGATATAGAATTTATCCTGATTGATATTTTAAGACACACAGGAAACAGATTTCGTCAAATATAAGTTGACATAATAACTGTTAATACTCAGATCAATATTCATAGTCGATTCTTATATTTAACTTAATTCTTACATTTACTAACTTAGGTACAGTCTTAAGATGTAATAAACCGATCACAGAGCTGCATTTTAAGACATTACTTAAATGTTGAAATAAGAACTGACTATGAATATCGGATTTAGTATGCATATTTTTGTTATTAATTATTTTATTTATTAATTAATTAATTTTGGTTATTAATTAAAGAAACTAATTCTACTGTTACATATTGTTATTATCTTTAGTAAATAAAAATTAGATGCAATGTCTTAGAACTTATATTATTTATGAAACTTTTAAGTAAGTATGCTATTTATTAATATAAGTTTCGATTCTGGAAATTCCCTTTCCTTTATTTTCAATTTCGTTTGGCAAATCTTCTTTACGAGATAAAATCATCGCTCTTTCGAGTCATTTAGTCGGTGGACGTAATAAAGTTTTTCTTCTACAAGACAATATTATATCTATAAGAATACAAATATAAATATTTGTATACTAGAACATTAGAATAGAAATAAATTTTATATAAGTTGATATAAAAATATTTCTATATTAATTTTTAATTCTTTTATAGGTAGTGGCTCGACGTTAAGCGTCAATACAACGATATAGCTGTCTAGCATTTTTTCTCTCCAGCTTTATCAAAATTCTCCCTCAGTTTGAAATCATAACTGATTTCGATTTCAAAATCTTTTAATATATGCTTTTCCCAATCTATAAATTCTTTCTTAGTGTTATTTTCGGTTAACCAATCGATCGCTACTATGAGTATACTTTTTGCCAACGCGCATAAAAATTTGTATGTTCGACGAACTTTATCAGTATCTAAAACGATGCACTGTGCCGAATCTTTCACTTCCACCTGTAAAATAAAAATTGTCAACAAATAGTAAAATAACTGTTAATACTACTGCGAAGAAATCTATTCATTTAAATATAATTTATTTAAATTTATACTCACCTAATGTTTTAACAATCTCACTATAATTTTTCATTACATCCGTTACCAGGTGTATAAGCTTAAATTCATTGTTTGCTCATAGGTGATTAGTGAGCGTACAAAGCTGTGTACCCTGGGCACACAACACACTTTTTTTTATGTGTTTCACATCTATCAACATTAATCAGTGCACATCATCAGCAATTTCATATATTTTTCAACAACATATATTTTTTCTTTCGTAACCAGGTCTAGTTTTTTGCTAAAAAAAAAAAGCATATGCGGGAAGCTTTGCTTTTCTGTTTCAATTTGAAGAAATCGGCTGCCGAATCGCATTGAAGCTTGTGGAGGCCTTTGGCGACAATGCTTTATCAGAAACAACGTGCAGAGATTGGTTTCGCTGGTTCAATGACGATAATTTTGACTTGAGTGACAAGAAGCGTGAAAATCGGCCCAGGAAGGTTGAAGACTATCAATTGCAAGCTCTTTTGGACGAGGATGATACCCAATCGTAAAAAATGCTTGCCGAGCAATTGGGTGTTTCTCAAGCAGCCATTTCCATGCGGCTACATGCCATGGAGAAGGTTCAAAAGATCGGAAAATGGATGCCGCATGAACTGAACGATAGGCAGATGGAGCGACGCCAAAACACATGCCAAATTCTGCTTGCCAGACAAAAAAGAAAGTCGTTCCTGCATCGGATTGTGACAGGCGATGAAAAGTGGATCTAGTTTCAGAATCCTAAACACAAGAAATCTTGGGTTGATCCCGCCCAACCATCAACATCTTCCTCAAGACCAAATCACTTCGGACGGAAAACGATGCTGTGCGTTTGGTGGGATCAGGAGGGTGTCATCTATTACGAGCTGTTAAAACCTGGTGAAACTGTTAATGCTCACCGCTACTACCAACAACTGATCAAATTGCATCGTGCTGTGCGTGAAAAAAGGCCGCATTATCGGAAAAGACAAACTGATTTTCCTCCACGACAACGTCAACAATGGTCCAAAACTACTTGGAGACACTCAACTGGGAAGTGCTACCCCATCCCGCTTACTCACCAGACCTAGCACCTTCTGACTATCACCTGTTTTCATCGATGGGCCACGCGCTTGCTGAGTGGCACTTCGATTCTTACGAAGACGTCCGAAAATGGCTTGATGAGTGGTTTGCCTCGAAAGATGAGGAATTTTTTTGGTGTGGTATACACAAATTGCCCGAAAGATGGGAAAAATGTATAGTTAGCGAGGGCAAGTACTTTGAATAAATTTGTTTTTGCTTCCTAGGAAAAAAAAAGTGTTTTTCTGACTAAAAACAGCGGATTTAAGCTTATACACCTGGTATACTCGTAAATAAAACTTTATGTTTCATTGCGGATGTGGAATTAGAATCGACATACTCCTGTTCTAGAAGGCGTTAAAATAAGAGATGTAGTTTCCTTGTATTTAGACTTGAAGCACTCTCTCAATTAGTCTACAAGTATTTTGATTCGACTTCGTCTTCTTTCTTGCTGTTCTTGATCGTGAAGATCTAGAATTTATCAAAGTGTCACTTTCAGTACTATTTTGGCTACTTTCACCAATTATGTTTTCTGTGGAAGTATCAATAAGTGAACTTGTAAAATTCTTAATACAAGAAGTCTTCTTAAATATTTCTTCCTTTCTTTTTATTAAAACTTGTAACAGTGAAGAGGTTGTCGTTTCTAACAGCAAAGAGGTGGAACTTTTAGTATGTCTTTTATGTTTAGCTTTTGCTATAGCATTGTCAAGTTGCGTATTATCAATGTCTTCTATCTCAGATAGATAAACTACTCTCAGTTAAAACAGAATTTGTTTCGGTATCTGATTTTGTTGTTTCTTGCTTCTGGTTCTCAATTTTCTTTTAAATATTTTTGTTTTACTATCTTCTCTAATTGATAAATTCTTATTCTGTGTATTACTCGGAACTCTTGCCATAATATTTTCAACTTCTTGCGATCCATCTGAGTGGCTCTTGAGGCTCTTTAAGGGATTAATTTTCGAAATTTTGCTGATTCATCTGTGTTTCTGTCCCTTTGGTTGGAGCTAGCTTATTTTTCCTATGATTTTCACTTGCAGTTACATGATTAACATGTGTTATGACTTGATTATCATAAATTGGCTGCATGGTGCGTTTAACATTGGATCTCCCAGGATAAATATTTCTATCTGTTCTCATATTTAAGGAGACCTCTTGAGTTTCTTCCAACGTAGTTTTAGATATTGTTTTATTACCTTCGGAAGACTTTATATTTTCAGAGATACTTTCATGTGATCTTATTTTAGCAACATGTTCAAGGATATTCGGGGATTGCCTATCGGTTGTGATTTTCATGGCATTTCTGCGACTGCGTGTAGAAACTGGACATTCCTCAGCGACAGTTTTACGTTTTTTCAAAGTAGTAGTTTGTTCCATGCTTTTTTCTATCACATTTAGAAGTATCTTTCTCTTACCGATAATAGATTTTGTTTCTGACTCTGTAGATCTGGTTGCTTCATAGCTGGTTACTTCTATACTTTAAAGTTTCTTTCTGAAGATCACGTGGACTCTCGTCATTTTATTTGCTGGAATGTCGTGTTATTCTTGTACTGATCCACGAATTTTTCGAGTCATCCATATTCTGTTTTGGGTTTTCCGACATATTTGGTGAACTTTCCTTGTTTCTTTTCTTTTTACGTTTCGGACAATTATGTTCATTACTAATTATATCATTATATCTGCATAACATTATATCTGCAATTTGTTGGAATTGTATATACATGGATTCGCTGGAATCGTCAGATTCAGAAGTGTCCACTAGGGCTGCTATTCTGTCAGTCATTAGATAGTCGTGAACAAGATTTGACTGACTATCAATGGATGACTTATTGTGTTTGCCAGAGTTTTAAATATCCTGTTTACGTAATGATTTTCCTTTCAAGGATGTACTTTCTTTTTTTTTAATTCTTGCGATATCTCGTTTAGAGTTTGTGCTATGCACAGTCGATAATGCAGAAGAACTCGCTGGATTTGTTCCTAATATTCTAATAGCTAATAAGCACGTTAGAATGTCATCGTCGCTCTCATACAATGTATCCAATATTTGCGCACGTTATCCATCATTTTCTGATGGGTAAGGTTTGCAAATGTTTTCTCTTCTGCATCATCGACTTTCAATTTGATTGGATCACTTTCTAAGACTCGTTTCCTCGTGGGTTCATTATCATATTTCATCAATTTTGAACTTCGAAGACTTCTTTTATTCTCACTTGAAATGATTTTATTTTTGTTGTTATCGTTTAATGTTTCCGTTATTGAATCAGATTTGCGTTTTGTGGCGATCCTTTTTTTTCTCTTGTTAGATTCTTGAGATTCTACATTATCATTCACAGAATCTGGGAACTCTTGTGAATTTTTTAAAATATTTTGCTTTCGTTTTGTAGGAAGAGTAGAAAAATAAATATCTGAATTTTGAGATTCAAACTCTGAATTATTTACATAATTCGTATTCATTTCATTTCCAGTAAATTATGTGAATGTTGACTACGGGACGTATGCTGTTTCTTTTCTGTTTACTTTTGTGGCACGTTACATGTATCTCTATCATCATCGTTGGCTTTATTAATAGAGTCATCACTTTGCGACAATTCCAAAATTTTTTTCAAATACTGCGTCAACATATACGGCGACTCGTGAATGCTATTCACATCGTTATTTACATCATCAAACATTTCATTGAGATTTTCTTCGAGAGTGTCATTTAAATTTACTTAAGAGGAGCCTTTTTCATGAGTGGAAATTCTTTCATCAATGTTGTCAGTATCAGATTGCGTTTCCATAGTATGAATATCCGTCGTAAACTTCTTCGACATTACATTTCCAATACTGATATTATCCTTTTGAGTTTTCATTTCCTTAATATTGTCTAGACAATTCTGAGTTTCTATATCTGTTACAGAGCCAACTGTTTTGTCGCAAATATTTAGTTTTGGTAGTTGCTTGCTACTTTTAGCATTCATTTTAATATACTTGGATATATCAACAAGATCACCTTGCATCTCTGCTTCATGTATACTAACTTGAGTCTCGTTAACATTAATATCAGACGTGCAATGCAATGGTACTTAGCGAAACATTGCTCTCATTTTTGGAAATATTCTTTTTATTAATACTTGGAGAGGACTTTGTTGCGGAATTTCCGGTCATCGAAAGATACTGCGAGTTTCATCATCTTTCTGAGTTCCAAAAATAATAGCTCCATCGTTGTCGAAACTGGATGAATTATTCTGCAAATGAATATATTCTTAATTTTAGTTCAATTAACACCAATATTATACAATCAATAGGAGATAAATATTACATGTCCATAATAAATATTACATGCTAATTGCGAATAAAGCACTTACGAGTGATAAATCTGACATATTAGGAATTATTATATTCGCAGTTTTCTCGTGATGGTGCAAGTATTTCTGGTCACTTCGTCGTTAGCTGGACAGTATATACGATAAGTTGCACGCACGCTTCCGAATTCAATAACACTTCCATCCATCCTCGAGTACATACGAACGATTGGGTCGTAGTATTGATTGTAAAAATAAGAAAAAATTCTATTAATCTTAAAAATTATCACAATGTTTTTGTCACGTCATTTTAAATAAAGCATTAAGAAATTATATAATTTATATGTGTATAAGCATGTTTCACATATGTAGTTTAATAAGAATAATTCTTTCTCTATCAATTAGTTATATGTCTGCATATGTGAGATTATATGACATAGTTTGCATAACAAAATGATGAAATGACCCAAAGTTTCATCGATATAGTTATTAACAATTAAGATACGTAATGATTACATTATTAAGCTTTGTTTTGTTGAAAGATCTCAGATCACATCCAGGTTGATTCTCGACCGTTAGCTTCAATTTGTGCATGTAGTTTTGATACAGTCTGAAAAAAATGTTACAAACTTTTTTTAATATTTGGTATCAAAAATGCTTGTTCATTAGTATTTTACTATAAAAGTTACTTAGTATAAAAAAAAATAAAAAAAAGATGATACAATCTATCCATCATAATCAAAATCAATAGAACTTTAAATAATATCAAGGAAAAAACTAAACATTTTATTCAAACTTTATTTGGATGTAATATTACTCAATTTTATACATCAAATTATTATAGCATGTTATTATAAAACTAAAGGAATATTTTTCTTCAAGCCCAACTTATAAAAATTATGCTCGACTAATTTCTTATAAAAATAATAAAAAATATGCTGAAACTTATCTGATTTCGAACAACAATGTGGCACATATTAAATACCTACCAATTGTTGTAATTCCTCTTTTAATCTGATAGTGGAATTAATGCTTAATGTTCCAACCTAAATTTTTTAACAAAATATATAATATTTTGTTAAATCGTTATGCATTAAGTATTATTTATGAAATAAAATATTAGAAAATAATTCAATATCAAACATTAAGACATAAAAAATATTTAAAATTTAACAAATATAATATAAAATCGCTATAATAAAATATACTCTCTCTCTCTCTCTCTCTCTCTCTCTCTCTCTCTCTCTCTTGTCCCTCCGTTCGTCCCTTCCTCCTTTCATTTTTTCTTCAACTTTACATTTTACTGTTAAAAAACATATTTAATTACATTTAACCTGTAACGATTCTTCCTCCGTTAATGCATGTGAATCAGTAAATAAATTATCTTCATTCTCATAAACTTGCGTATCTGAGAAATCCATTGTTATTAACAATGAACATTAGTTTTTCAATTAATGTTTAATCACACCAGCAAGACTTTGCTCCATAAAAACCTTTACTTTATAATAATAACACTTAAAAAAATAATATTAATACAAAATACTACACAAATTACAAAAATTTCTTAAATAATCGATCTTTTGGTTGGAGCTGACTTATTTTTCCTATTATTTTTACTGCAGTTATATCATTGACATGTGTTATGACTTGATTATCATAAATTGTCTGCCTGATTCATTTAACATTGAATCTCCCAGGATAAACATTTCTATTTGTTCTCATATTAGGAGATCTCTTGAGTTTCTTCCAACATAATTTTAGATATTGTTTTATTATCTTTGAAAGACTTTATATTTTCAGAGATACTTTCACGTGATCTTATTTTAGCAACATGTTCAAGGATATTCGGGGATTCCCTATTGGTTGTGATTTTCATTTCGTTGTGATTGGCATTTCTGCGACTGCATGTAGTTAGAAACTAAAAATTCCTCAGCAACAGTTTTAGGTTTTTTCGAAGTAGTTTGTTCCACGCTTTTTTCTATCACATTTAGAAATATCTTTCTCTTATCGATAATAGATTTTGTTTCTGACTCTGTAGTCAGTCTATTCTGTCAATCATTAGATTGTCATGAACAAGATTTGACTGATTATCAATGGATGACTTATTTGCCAGAGTTTTCAATATCCTGTTTACGTAATTTTTCTTTCAAGGATGTACTTTCTTTTATTTTTTGCGATATCTCGTTTAGATTTTGTGTTATGCACAGTTGAATGCTTACTTTAAATCCATGAAAATGGATTGAATGGATTGGATCTGACACTAGTTTAATATTCGAAAAAAAAAAAAAAATATTAATACTTAAGGATTAAAAATTTTATTTTCCTAAGACATTTATAATAATTATACCTGAAATTAATTACTTCAATTACATCCAGCTAAATCAGTAATGAAATTACATAGATATAATAAAAATATTATCATTTAAAAGATATAAACAATTTACATTACTGAGACAACATTGGATAAGTATCGGACAATCTATCGCTTGGCCGATGTCGCGCACCGTGATTAGCCTAATATTCGGACTGTGTTCGATTTGGTTTGTGAGTGTTCACATCGATCATTCATTTTCTAATCAAAGAGAAACAAAAAAGAACATAAAATAATCAATTATTTTTACGTTACAACTTTTTTGGACTTAGTTGGATTAAAAAAACGAAAAATTTCTTACTTATAATTTTGAATAATTTAAATAGCATTTATGGTTCATTTTTAAATAAAAACTTTTTTTATTCAATTAGATTGAAAAACTGCATTTCATATTCAGCATTGAATTGAGTATTCACTTTACACAGAAATTGCTGATATTATTTTTGAATTTAACTGAATTAAAAAAACTGTATTTTCTATTCTGAATTGAATAGTATTCATGATGCACAGAAAATGCTAATATTATTTTTGGATTGAAAGGCATAGAGATATGCTTTATGCAATTCCTATAAAAGAATAAAAATGCATTCAAGAATTGAAAAGAATTCATTTTAACATTTATGAATCCATATTTCTGAAAATCTGAATCCATTTTAATCCATTCTTGTTTGCTGAGAGTAAGAAAAGTGGACGTTGTAGGACGTAGTTTACATTCACTTTGTCAGAGGGCAGTAATGCGACAGCATTTTGCGATTATAGGTTTTGAATCATGTCCTCTCTCAGATTTCTCTCTGACTGGACAGAGAGTTGTGCTACTGTATATTTTGTGGCATCATGTCATGGCCTCTCTCAGGTTTCTTTCTATTTTGAGTTAATCGTCAATTAGCATTAATTGGAATTGGAAAAGGCCTTAAATAATTAATAAATTGTGCAAGATTTAATAAAGATTGGATTTCCTAGTGTTAACGTTATATTAAATTGTCGCAAGTTGCAACTGATTTTTTATATGTAACAATCTGGTATGACAGACGCAAGAAGTTTGAAAGAAGCTATCGAGCAATATGAAACCCAGGTACAATATTAAAAATTAGTAGATCATCTATACTTAATATAAGTTTCCTAAAGAGACACATTTTTATTTCTTGAAAAAACTAATTATTGCACTTTATTAATACTGATAAAAACATGATGTGTTTATATAATTAAAGAAATGTAAAAATTTATAATTTGTATATTGTGACTTGTTCCTAATCCTAAATAAAACAAAATCGATTAAAAATGAATTTCGAAAATACAAAAATAAAATTACAGTTTTCTTTTGCAAATTGTATAGTTTAAATAATAGTGGTTATATTAAAATCGGTTTTTAAAAATCACGTTGTAAATAATAAACAAATAGGAAATAAAGGCTAAGCGATCAAGCTGGATCTTTAATGCTGAAAACGATTTCATATGAATTTATATATCATAATCTAATTTTATAATCTAATTTTATATAAACTGCACTAAAGTTTTCAATTTCGAAACATAGAGAACTGGAATAGTAATATAAAAAATTTAATTTAATTAACAAGCACTTTAATAATATTGATGCTTATAAGGATATATCCTTATATATAATAATCTTTAAACCCCTTACAATCTGTAAATTTTGTTATAAAAAATTGTAGTAATTCACTTAAAATTCAACATTAAAGATCCAGCTTGATCATTCAGCTTTTATTTCTTAATTGTTTGAGTGTCTTCTATATAATTATTTTATAATAATGTAATAATAAGATTGGAAATAAGACCGTTTATGTTAGATACATTATTTTAAATACGAAGCGCCACTATGGTTTGAATGTTAAGATGTTGAACTATTATATATATTTATTTTTAAATGAATTAATTTCAGTTATATTTATTCTTTATTCTATTATATATAAAATATAATTTCAATTATATTTTATTGTGTATTTATTGTATGTTTTCTTAATTAATTTTATTTATATTTTTTCATTTTTTTCCATAATATGATTTTAAATATAAAATAGCAGTGCATTATAAACCAGCACACATATATGTAAGACAGACTAAAGCTATAAGCTAATTTAATCCTTATAGTATTACATTATCGTATCAAATAGTCTTGAAACTAGGCAATTGCCTGTGTGTAAGATAGATCATAAATAATTAAATATATTGGAAAACTCAGCTTAATTTGAATAAATTCAATTATATTAAAACAAGAAGGACTTAAAGTTGTAGATTTTAGAGATTAAGATATCTGTCATGTGTATTTTTATTTAGATTTGAGGTAGAGGGGGGAAGGATCAAATAAGAGAAGCGAAATGTTACATTAATAATTGTGAATGGAGAATCAAACCTTATAAGTGAAGAATCGAAGATATTGTTTATAATTAAATTATATTACATCAGTTTTATTAACTAACAAAAATTAAACAAAGTTGCAGTACAACAATGACAGTAAGGGAGACCGGAGCTATCTGTCTACAGAGGTTACGTGTCTATAGTACTGTTATCTCAGGTATTAGGACACAAATGTCTCTATCGTTCTACCGAGTAGTTGAAGCTTCATGTAGAGCATTCCCACTTGTTTTCTTGCAATGTATTTTACAAATGTCATACATGTTAATGGAAAAGTGACAACTATTATTGAAATTTTTCGACTGCCGAAGAACATATTTAACATCTTTATAATTCTTGATGATAGCATCAAATTATTAAAATTGCTTGTCAATTTATTTCGCGATTAGAATAGTTTTAATTGTGTTTATAAGTCTGGAAAAATAATTCGGCGCGCAGTTTGAAAAAACTACAATATGCAATTATATGTATAATAAGATATTAGTAATTCAAGATTGAATTATTTAAAGCAATGAAGATCCAGCTTCGACTATAATTGACATTTTAAATTTCTAGTATTGATTCTAATCAAGTTTTCTTTTTGTGAAAAGTTTTTACAAAAAAATATTTAATCAAATATATATTAGTAGGAATATATATTAGTAGGAATAAAAAGTTTTGTAAGAAGATTACAATTATATATTGAATAATACATGTAAGTTAGTTATATTCACTAAAGAGAACCGTTAGAAAAAGGTCAAAATGTTTGAAAGTTGTTATTGAAAATTGTTTAAACAATAACAATAATTATATTAAGACTCTCGAATTTTAAACAATACAAAAAGATAAATATAATAGACTAATGAGAGTTAGCAATGATAAACGGCGCAATTATTTAGTGAACAATCAATACTCAGATATTGGATTGATGTCTTCTTTATTTTGAATATTTTTCTTTGGAGTTCTCCTCAGCAAGAATGATACAAGTATAATTAGCTCACAAGTCCATAATCATTCGCAAATTGACGAAGATACAGCGTTGTTAATCATCACGGAACATGAAGCATTGTTGAACATATTAAGAAATAGAAATATTAAAATCAAATATAGAAATCACATATTTTTAGAACACATGTGTACGATGACGTGTCACTCGTCTATATATATAGGATGTCCCATATCTTTTCATTAATACTTCAGAGAGTGAAAGAGGATGAAATTTTTATTTGTGGCGAATCTATTTAACACTGGTTCTTTATTAATTTCTATATCTCTATGTACATGTAATGCAAGCCCCAAATGTCTCTTCATTCATGCGGTTTCTTAATCAGATTTTCAAACGCCGAAGGGCTGAAAAGCCTCGTTAGAAGCGACACTTATCGATAGATAGAGCAATATTTTAAATAGTGTTTTGCAACTAGAATTTCTTCACATCTAGCATAAACATCTTGTAAAGATTTCGACTAATTATTATTTTCTCGAATCCATTTTGCTCTTCTCATAGCCACTTCAGATTTAAAATAAATGAATTTGAAGGATTATATTTGATTAATATTGAAAAAGATTTTGACCATAATTCTGACAATTCTGCATTTAAATCAGCAGTTTTCATTTCTACTAAATATTGCGGCATTAATACATATAATTTAAATGCATTAATGGTATTTTGATCAAATTTTTTATATCTAATATTACTTTGTCAAGCATAGGAATGAATATATTTATGCGATAATATTCTTCAGTGTATTTGCAGAATAATAAGTCTTTTTCTGATTACTTACAAGTCTAGGAATTTGTAAATCAATGTTTAAAATATTACTTAATCTTCCGTTTTTCCAAATATAACTGAATTCAGCATTTTTCCTGTTATTTTTTAAAATATTAAGAAAATCCTCAATTTCTAACCGCATTAAATTTCAATGACATCTTTTGAAACATTACTATTACTGAATATTATGGTTTTTGACAAAACGTGTGTGTGTGTGTGCGTGTGCGTGTGTGTGTGTGTGTGTGTGTGTGTGTAATGCATTGAAGAGAAATTAAAAATTGGCTAGTTAACATTGAATTTATAAGAAGATCAATCTTTGTTGACGATGTGTCATTTCAAATTCTTATGCTTTCTAAAGTCTATCTACAATAAGGCATAGATTGTTTTCAAAATACAAAGAACTATCATGCCTCTTGACCCAACGGGGGTGTAACATAGTTTACTTAATTTAAATTATACATATAATAAAACAAATTTTTTCAGAACATAACTTCTTTTAGCTAATGTATGAAAAACGTAATAACTTTCTTTATTATTCCAAAACAGTTCCTATAGATTATTCTTCTAAACATTTTGACAAAGAAAGATTTAATGAATAGTTATAACAAGATATTCTTACGGCGAGATTAGTCGATTTTTTAAATTTCACTAACAGTGTCTCACAACTGACATAACACTACAAGTGTCTGTATAAATGCGGACAAATGGGTTATCCGAAAAATTCGTGCCGATTTTTGATAGGCGTAAGGACAGGTCTGAATATATCAGAACGATTGAAAATAAATGACATGCATAAAAAATGGTATTTCAGGCACTTGGAAAAAAATTTGGTTGCGTTAATTTTTATCAGTTTTATATGACAGTTTTATATACGCCTTTGAATATGGAAAAAAACAAAGTGTATTTTAAGCATTTAATGCTTTTCTTTTACCGGAAAGGCAAAAATGTCACACAAACGACAAACAAGATATGCGCTGTTTATAGCGAAGGTGCTGTAGCTGAAAGAATTGTGCGGAAGTGATTTGCTAGATTTAAAGCTGATGATTTCAATCTTGAAGATCAAGAACATCCGAGTAGGCCCTCTACCACAAATGAAGATCAGATTAAAACACTGAGAATCGAAAATAACCCACGCTATACGACACATAAATTAGCAGAAATGTTGAATATGTAAAAATCCACCATCCCCGAGCATTTTGTGAAGCTTGGCTATATAAACCGTTTTGATATGGGTTCCTCATTTAACGGAGAAAAATCTGATGGATCGTATTTCCATTTGCAACTCGCTCTATAAACGCAACGAGGAGACACTATTTTTAAAGCAAGTAGTGACGGGGGATGAAAAATGGATCATTTACAATAATGTTGAGCGAAAAAGATCTTGAGGAAAGTGGAATAAACCACCTTTAGCCAGCCCAAAAGTCAGTCTTCATCCAAAGAAAGTCATGCTCTGTGTCTGGTGATTGGATCTTGTATTATGAGCTTTTACCAACGAAATAATAAATTCAGAGAAGTATTGTTTTCAATTAGACGAATTGAAAACAGCAATTGAAACGTCCAAAAATAGCGAATCAGAAGGGCATCATGTTTCATCAGGACAATGCGCAACCTCATGTGTCTTTGGTATCTCGACAAAAGTTGTTGGAGCTCGGTTGGGATGTTCTACCCCATCCACCATATTCACCAGACCTCGCGCCCTCTGATTTCCACCTATTTCGATTATTTCATTATTTCATTAAATTTCATTAAACAAAATTCCCTTAATGGAAAAAGCTTCAACTCTTTGGTCGAAGTAAAAAATCACTTAGAAAAGTTTTTCGCTGAAAAACTGAGAGATTCTGGAAGGATGGAATTTTCAAGATGCCTGAAAGATAGAGAAAGATTGTACAACAGAATGGCACCTATATAATTTAATTAAATGTATATATATATATATACTAAAATAAATTTAAATCTTCTGCGTTTCAATTTTCCTTCAAAATCGGCACGAACTTTCCGGACAACCCAATATATATATAATTTTTTTGGATGTGTGTCCTTGTTTATCAATATCCCTATTGATTTGACTATTGAGAGTATTGATAAGTGGAATTTTTTGAGGGATAAAATTAACATCTCGAAAGATGAATTTATGTTGAGAATCCAGTTGGTATTTAATTCAACTTATTTTAGCTTTGGGCAGTTTTATAAACAAAATTTTGATATCCCTATAGGACCCCGTTGGTACCTCTCATCTCTCTCTCCAGTAGTAGCCGATTTAGTAATGAGGGATTTAGAAGCAAGGGCATTAGAGACTTTGGATTTTCTATCCTCGTTTTATTTTTGTTATGTAGATGATTATTATGGCAATTTCAAAAAATCTTGTTGACTTTACACTTGAGACCTTTAATTCATTACATGATTAAAATTCACTTTAGAATTTAGTGAAATTTTTTGGATTATTAATAATAACAATCTAATTGAATTTGACTGGTACCAATATTATTAATTCTTCTCTTACTTCTGAATTATAACTATCGAATCACCATCAACACTCATTTGAGATAATATAGAAATGTATGTAGTTTCATCAAATAAAATAGAATAAAATTTTGAATAATTAAAGAAACTTTTTATGTTATGCATAATTTTCTCACTGCAACATTTTATAAGTAACATTTTAAACATTTTATAAGTAAATTTTGTATCGTTTTTTAAATATAAGTAGTGTTAGAACTTGCATTACTTTTAAATGATTTTTTAGTATTTTATTCTCAGCTCGAATTCGTAACTTTTTCCTTCATTAGTTGATACTATTTGATGATATTAGAATATATCTAATAATGTATCATCTCTATGACCTCTGAAAGCTATATTTTCCTTTCCTAATGTTATTGTAGTATCAATTATTGGCAACAATCTTTGACGATTTTCATTAACTTGGACAAGACGAGTTTCAGATAAAATATTTTGTATTTCAAGTTGGGGCTTGACATATAAGTTTAAAAAATACTTGCTGATTTAACTGAATTCCTGATATTTATTCTAATTATTTTTCTAATAAACCGTTTTTGTCTAAAAGTTTTGAAAAAGTTGTTAGTGGCTTTGAAACTAACATACCAGATTCGTTTTGACATGTACTTTCGCCTACTTCATTAAAAAAGCGAGCAATATTTACAATATACACCTTTCATTAACGGAGAATATACTAATCATGAATATTTATTTAAATGTGATTTAAGTACTTCTTCACAACTTTATCTTGCTTGTTATGCTTGGAAAAAAGAAAAATATAATTTTTTGGTTTCATAAAATGAATTTTCTAGAAGGCGCTTTTTGACAAAATCGGTAATATTAGATTTTTCTTTATATCATCTAATATCATAATACTCAATTAGTATCAATAAAATCTTCATTTGAAATTGGTGTTGAAGCAGAAGGTTTCTCGGATGTAAATAGACTATTAATTCGCAGTGTGGAATTAGTAAAAAAGTCATCATGTACAACTGAAGCCATTGAAAGTTTGTTAGATACAGAAGTAGAGAAAATAACTGAAGAAGTATTGGATTCTTTTGCCAAATTTTATAAAAATTTAATATTTTTTGTCGCTTGAAAGAATTCATCATTTCCTAAATAAACAAAACAAATTTAAATTTAATTTTTTAATCATTTAACTTATTTGTCATTTAACACTTAAAATGAATACATATTTAATATTCCAGTAAACACAGATATATAATTTATAGAGTTGTGCAACTTAACATATATAAGTCTAACATTTATTATATAATATATATATTGTAGTATTGTAGTTATAAGAATTAGTATTGTGGAACTGTTGAAGCAAACTCCTTCAATCAAACAATCTGCGATAACGATACCAATACTTCATAATCACACTTTAACCTCTAATTGTATATATAGTATAATATGTAACATCTATGAGTGGGAAATTTTACAGTTGACATGTATGTACGTTACATCAGTTACATGTACAAGTATAATATCAATATGTATGTATATTACAATAATTATATATTGGTGTTGCCACGATAAATATTACTAATAATTACCTGTAATTTAGATAACATAAGTTCAATATATTGTAATATTTTTGTAGCTAATGATGAAAATGAATATTTTTGTAGCTAATAATGAAAGTGAAACATGAATAGATAAGATATTCTTTGATACATATCCCTGAATGAATTTCGACGTAATGTAGTTCAAATCTGTTACAAATATAACAATATTCATTTGTTAAAAGAGGATCAGTCACTTTTTAAGATAGGTAAGATTTGTTCGCGTCGCACGCTCCAACATGCTCCTACTTCCTCCAATTGTAATTCCTACTTACTCAAATGCGTTAGAGTGAGGAGCTATGGAACATATTGAAGCATGCGACGCGAACAAATCTATAATTACTATTGCAATTGCGATGCCGAAATTATTCAACCTTTCAACTTCAAAATTGTAAATTGCAATACACCCGTAGCAACATTTATATAACAAAATAATAATATATAAATAATAACAATAATATATAAATAATAACAAAATAATAATATAATTCGCGCGAAATATTTTGAACGAGTATCGAGTTTGATTGATTGATTATAGCTCCAACCGCCAATTATGAATATTGGCCTTTAACTTTCATCTCATACATCGTGATACGGTCAACGCGATGCTGCAAACGCTTTGAAGCGTTTTTTAATTAGTCAGTTTGTAAAATTCTTTCTTCTAATTGGTCCGCTAATTCTAATGATCAAACGCTTCAAAGCATTAGTAGTGAGACTTTAACTACAGTCATAGGTCGTCATAGATCGCGTTCAACAGGCTCAACTATTGCAGAGCGGATCCGTGAACACTCGCTGCTATTGGATGATCTAGAAGATAAATCAATAGTAGCAAGCACACATGGATCCATTCTACAGTTGAATCTGCTGAATCTGCGATCATTAGGATTGTTCTTTTTAGTTGAACTTTTGCACTAGTTTGTCTTCCTTTTCTCTTCAGAAGAAAAAAAAAAAGAAAGATGAACTGGTGCAAAAGTTCAGCCAAAAAGAACAGCCCCTATACATAGTCTAACTAAAATGGGTATAAAAGAGTGGCGCCAATATGTGCCTAATGCTGATTGAATCTATCATTAAAGGTTTCTACTGTTAGTTAGAAAGAAGACAATGTTAGAGAAAGAAGAGAATAAGACGAGGAATTGCATCATAAATAGGACACAAAATGGTGACTTCCAGTTAATTGGCGTCACTCTTTATACCCACTATTTGAGAATTCCGCATTGATGCCATGCAAAAACGTAGAGAATGGATTGCGCGATTCATGTGTCAAAATGGTCGATAAAAATAAGCGTAGAAAGAGATTATGGAAGACGGCCTAATCTAACCTACGTATGGCTGACGCGCACGCGTATGTGTGTGTGAAACTAGCGTCTCATTTAATGGAAACTCATTAAATATTGAGAATTCAATATTTGAAGTTTGAGTTTATTCAACTCAATAATTCTACAGTTCTATATAGGATAAATAAATAGTTCCAGCCGTTAAAGTCGAGAAACCGAAAATTCAAAATGAGACGGCAAGTTTACAGCACTAATTTTGTCTAAAGAAAATTCCAGTCACGGTTTCTTACAGGATTTTAAAAAATACATAGTTCTATAGAGATTTTTGATGCCTAATTGATTGTTATTTTGATTTGTAAACAATTTTTTCCTTAAAAAATGGTCTTTACGAGAATGAATTAGATGAGATGCTGTCTAATTTTCAAAAGTTCTCTTTTATGGTACTTTTCATACAGTTCTGAATATATCCTACAGCTTTCCGAAGAGTTCTGATTATTTTAACTATTTATTAACTTTTTAAACAATGTTTAACGCCCGCGAAAAGCACTTTTAAAATGGAAAGTATGAGATGTTGCTCGATTCTAAAGAGTTCTGTTAGTTTTATGGCACTTGCTGAATAGTTTTGAGGTCTTGAATTCATATTTTAAGTTTAACCTGAAAATATACAGTATACAGGGTGTCTCAAAATAATCGCCAAATATTTCATGAGCAGGTAGAGCGGAACTAAACTAAATCGAAAAATCCTTTATCATTTTGCAATTTTCGCAATAGTTAACGAGATACTAAAAATTATCGGAAATTGGTCTTCAATAATTTTTTATTCAAATATTATACTATTGACTTTACAGAAAAATTGCAAGAAGCAAAAATTGTTTTTTTTCCCATAAAATTAAGAATTTTTTCAAAATTTTTTCACAATTTTTTAATACCATATTTTTTCATGTTGGTAAAAATAATAATGGACAACAAGGCAATAGGATCAAACAAGGTAATTCTTGTGTAAATCAAATTAACAAATTAACTAAATTAATAAAACAACTTTATTAATAATTAATCCGCTTATATGTTTCAGCTTTCTTTTGAGCCATTCTCAGAGACAATATGATGTAATTACAAAAAAAAATTTTTTCTTACAATTAATTCATTTCAATGAACCACTTTCATTTATTAACGGAAACTATTGTATAATATAAAAACGAACTAATAGATAAATAACTAATAGATAAATTTTCTTAATTAACAAATAAGTTTTCTTTCTTTCTTTTTTCTTTTTCTTTACGATTAAGTATATTAAAAGTTATCCATTAATTTCAACATAATTGACATTGATTCGCTGAATGGTCAAAGACTAGTTTTTTACTAAACCTATAGAATTGAAATATTTACGATATGATGAATTTTTGTTTTAGTGACCTTATATTGTGTTTTACAATAATTTTGCTTTCCCAAAAAATTTACTTTTTAATAATTTTAATATATTTTAGATTGTTATTAGAGTTTGTTTTTATATTAATAAATGAAGGTGGCTTACTGAAGTGAATTAGTTTGTAAGAAAAAATTTTTTTTATAATTACATCACACTGTCTCTGAGAATGGCTCAAAAAAGAGCTGAAACAGTAAGCGGATTAATTATTAATAAAGTTGTTTTGTTAATCATTTGGTTTGCACAAGAATTACCGTGCTTAACTCCTATTGCTCTGTTGTATTCAACCATTTTGTATCATTAAGGAATCTTTAGGAATTAATTTATATTTGATAAAAATAAGAAAACAGTACTAAAAAATTGATAAAAAATTCTGAAAAAATTTTTAAAGCTCTATAACAAGAAAATAAACATTTTTTGTCTCTTGCAGTTTTTTTGATAGTATTTGAGTAAAAAAGTATTAAAGATTAATTTTCGAAAATTTTTACTAATTAATATTTTGTTAAGTATTGCGAAAATTAGTAAAAGACTTTTAAATTCAGTTTCGTTCGCTCTATCTGCTCATGAAATCGCTTTTGCGATTATTTTGAAACACCCTGTATACATACATATATTAGATGTAGTAAAAAGAAATCCATTATTTTTGCATGAAATTGAATGGAAAAATAATGGATTTCTTTTTCTACACCTAATATATCAAAATGATACAAGATGTTAAATCTGATTTTGAAATAAATCAATTCTCAAAAAGTTTCAATATCAGATCATTGAATTTCACCAAGGATCAATAATATAATTGAACATGAAGAAACACATGGACAACATATTACCTCGTGCACTTAAATCCGTAAGAAAAAATTCTATTAGCGAACTTTTTTGATCACACTTTTTTATCGAGGTAATTTTCCATACTATGACAATAAGAAAAAAATTTATATTACAACATCTGATTGTGCTTTATATCCATTATTGTTAACAGTTCACTAACTTATGTAAAACAAATTATTGTTTAATTTATTCAACTCAATTATTATTTTTAATTAACTGAAGAAGGACCGAAACGTATTGTATCTTGTATCTTTTTGAAATAGAAATATAAAATCTATTATATATAAATAATTTCTTAGTTGATTTATTTAAGTGTAATAGCTTTAACTTTAAAAGACTTGATTATTGACCTTGTTTATATTTAATTGTTTTCACATAATACGAGTGTCTTTATATATTTTATATAATTTATATAAATATATTATTTCAACATTTAACTGTAAAAGGTGCTTCTCGTATTTAATCTGATAGCAAATAGCATTTTGCGAAAAATTGTCAGCAAACTCGACCAGGTTCCCACTACAAAACCTATTCCCACTATAAAATCTATAACTCGATTCTCTCTATAAAACCTATTCCCACTACAAAACCTATGTATTTGACTGTGGATCTGCCGACAGAAAAAGACAGAATCTTCTGATATATTATGCCAGCAGATTTTTTCTTATAGTTTGCTGACATTGTCAAATACAAACCCTGTGTGTACTTTGTTGCCTTGCTGCAATCAAGAATTGATAACATGCTCTGCTCAAAATCTGTCTTCGTAGACTTTACTATCTGAGTAGTTGATTTATTCGATTATATAAACGGTGATATAAACGGTCCTGTTTATAATCTTAAATTATTTATATGAATTCGAATTTATTTGCAATTATTTTTATTTAGCACTTTTTTTGTTTATTTTTGTAGCTGTCGCAAGTGGATGCAACACTATCTACAACGCCAAAAGGTCCTTACAGAGACAATTTGCTCAGTTTGAAATCTGATATTAACGAACTTATTTTTTTAACAAAAGAAAGTTTGCAAAATCTTGAAGAAAATGTAGAAAACACAAATGAAAACGATAATCCCGATGACAAGACGGAGGATCTATTGGACAGAGAATATGTCTTTTTCAAGGTTTATTTTAGAAATGATTGTTAATTCTTGCCAGAAAACTATGCTATTTTACTTTTATCTTTTTTATTAATTAAAATAAATTAGTTATCATTAGAAATAAATAAATTATCTAAAGTAAAACAATATAAAGTGTATGTTTTATCATATGCAGATTTTGTTGCAGCATATTTTCAAACATTATGAATGTATATATAAAATTTGGTATGTAAAGTTATATTATTAAAACAACTTTGATGCATTATTAAATGTTGTTTAAATCCATTAGGCAGAACTAGAAAAATCTTCAAACGACAGTAAAGATGAACAGGACAACAAAACTGTAGCTGCTTCTGATAGCATTGAAGTCAGTATACAACTATTCTCTATATCATAGCAGTGACACAATTATACGGTGCAAGTTAACCTTTTAGGACGAATTAAAGGAGCTAGAGGGCACGAAATGTAAAGCTCCTCATGGCAGTACTTGGGGTGGTATCAGTTATCATAATGCTATGATATGTTCTGTTTATAAGGACAGTGATGAAGCAATTAAAGATGTTCATGATATTAAGGCAAGTTAATATTAATTATAAAATTATTATATATTCTAACTTGTAATTTGTTTTTATTGGTTCGCTCTTAAATTTGATCATCAATCCCAGGTTCGAGTTTTCTTTCTCAATCCAACACACAAGGAAATGATTCCATGTCCATATTTTCTCAATGGTAGTTGTAAATTTTCCGATGAAAATTGCCATTATTGTCATGGCAAAATTGTGCCGTTTTCAAGCCTACAGAAATACAAGTAATTTTTTCCGATTAATTAAAAGATTTATATTATTCAAAATTTACTTCAGTGTAACTTTTGATTTACAGGGAACCTGATTTTCATAACATCAAAATAGGAAGCAAGGTATTAATTAAACAAAAAAATAATATGTGGTATAGGTCCATTGTTTTAAAATTGCCTGAAAAAAATGGAGATGAATACAGAGTAAAGTTTGAATCAAGTGGCAAAATTGTAGAAGCCGGTTTACAAGATCTCTTACCTTTAGGTAAAAAGTTTTAAAAATTAATTACATACACACCATTTATAGCTTTTTTGAAAAAGTATTGTTTATAGATGACACAAGTGTTGATTGTTTACAGATGACACAAATTTAGAAATGTCAAACACATTTAATGATAGCAATAATGATGAAGATGCGAATAATGTTGATAATGAATTACAACCCAACTTATACATAAATAATCAATTAGTTCATAAATCTCTTTTGACATTACAATCCAATGAACCTTTAGGAAATTGGGAAAAACACACACGTGGCATTGGTAGTAAATTAATGATGCAAATGGGTTATGTGATTGGTACTGGTCTTGGAAAACGGAGTGATGGTAGAATAGAACCTGTTGAAACTCAAATTTTGCCTGCAGGAAAATCGTTAGGTTCGTTTAAGTTTCTCTGATCGTGCAATACAGTATTAATTTGTTGCATTTTTTCAGATTACTGCATGGAATTACGTGAATTTGCTGGTGATGATAAAGATTTGTTTTCTGCAGAACGTAACATGCGTAAACAACAACAAAAGTTAGAGCAGCAAAGAGAAAGACAGTATCAAAAACAAAAACAAAAAGATGATAATGTGTTTAATTTTATAAATAAAGCGTTAAATGATAAACGTAAGTTAAGAAAAGAATTATTGAAGATTTATTGAATATAATTATGATAATGCTTATTATATTTAAATATTGTTAATTATTTTTGTGCAGCTGAAGAAAATATAGCTAGTAGTTTGCAAAGCAAAGATAAACTTAAGACAGAATCTAATAGAAATCTAAATGTAGCTAGTTTTCAAATTGGAGTACATATAAATCGTTTAGAAAGAGAATCATCGAAACTCAAAGAATCATTAACAAAGCATGCCAAGGGTAGTGTATTTTACAATAGCATTGCAACGAAGTATAATGAAAAACAAAAGGAACTTACCAATTTAAGAGCTTCCGAAAAAAGTATCGTTGCCGAACAAAACCAAAGGAAGAACAAAGTTAAATTATCTATATTTTGATACCTGCATAATAACATGGCAACAATGGGATACACGTACGCGCGCGCGACACACATAAACTCTCTCTCTCTTTTTCTTTTTCATACTTATTAGATATGCTGTATATAAAATGAACCTAAATACATTGTTTCATTAATGGTTCTTATACAAGTTTTTCTCTTATAAATATCCCAATAACTGATTTATGCCTGGTGATTGAAAAATCAGTAGTACCTATGGGATGTCACAAAAAGATCAGGACACTGGATTATATCAGAAATGTTTCTCCGAAAAAAAATTTCATATAAAAGTTGTATCAAGTTGGTCATCATATGATGATATTGGTTTGACTTTGAACTATTTTGGGAATATTACATCAAGGTTTAAAAAGAATCCCTTTACCCTTTATGTGCGTGAACGTGCGTACGTGTATTCCGAGTTATTTAGAAATTCTAGTGATCGATGATCATGCGCGCGCGCACGAGAGGTAAAGGTATTACTCACTGTAGTAAAGCGCCCCAATAGATGTAAATCGAATCGTGCAATCTCCGCGTAATAACCTTGGATAATGCCTGACGGTACTTAAACTTAACTTAATAATATTGTTTTAAAAAGATCTCAATGTCAGCTATAAGAATTTAACAAAAAATAGGATTTTTAAAAAACTCAGGACAACCTTGATGTAACATTTTCAAGATCATTTAACCAATATCGTCAAATAATGAATAACTTGGTACCTTACAACTTTGATATGAGTTTTTTTTCAAAACATCATTTTTTTTAGATTTAATTCGGTATCACGATTTTTGTGTGATATCCTATAAATTGAGAAGTTTCTGACTTGATCAAGAAAGGGAGCGTCCCATTAGCACTGCAATAGCACACATCCATTCACATCGGCCGGTGTCTAGTAACTTTGCTGCTTTATCAATGAGAATTTTTTTTTTAAATTGACTAATATGCGATAGCGGTATCCTCCTACAAGAAAAAGCAAGATTTACGTCAAGTTTTAATACTTATTCAAGACGATAATGAAAGGAAGGATTAGTTTGATGTCATTTTATCAATTAATTTGTTTCTGAGCCTTTTAAAGTGACAATGGAGAAATTGAATTATTGCAGTATGATAAAATTCCTTTATTTAAAGAGAGAAACTTCTACGGAAATTAAGAGAGGATTCTGATAGTATACATTACTAATTGGATGATTTAAAATAAAATATTCTCATTGGTAAAGTAATGAAAAATTACTAGATATCGGCTGATGTAGTGGAAGAGATATGACATTTGTTTGGGCCCGACTGAATTTGCAACTTGAATGTAATTATGTTTCGTGCTCTTCTATTGATAGAGCATGTAATGTCAACCAATAGCGAAGCATTTTCCAATTTAAGTTGGTGCAAACCTGCACCCGATCGAAAACGCTAATAGTAAAGTCTATATAAGAGATGCGTAAATGGGATTCATTTGCTGATTGACTGAGCGGTAACCAATCAACCAGGAATCTTGAGCTCGTATCGATTATCAATTCAAAGCAGCTATATTAAAAATCCTGTGTAAGATTCTAGAGATTAGGTTAGGGTTAAGTTAGATTAGGTTAGGTTAGGTTAGGTTGAAAACTTCAATACTAGATTAAGAAACATTTTTATTTTCCAACATCATGAACAACGTTAAATAAGAGATTACAAAAGTTGCGAAATATCAATTGAGAAATGCGAACTAAATCGGTTTATGTGACATCAATATTTTTAAAATATAAAGAAATTGCGTGCTATTTAGGACGCACTTTGATTTCTTTCTGTTATTAATTTGATTATTTAATGATACTGTCGTTGATGCAAAATTCTGGAACATCTTACTAAATTCTTTCTTTTCTAATGAGTTCCAACGACACCAGTATCTGTCCCTTCAGCGGATCTATCCTCCGCCGCAGAGCCAACGCAGAAGACCCTTTCTCAAACAGAAAAGATCGTCATGCAAGAGAACGTGACGCAGAGAAGTTTCGACTTCAAAAGAATCAAGTTTTCGACTGTCGTCAGGTTGAGCTCCAAAAGAACTTTGGACAAAGCTCCAATTTAGAGACAATGTCCAGGCATGCAATTCGACATGCCCAAGCAAATGACAGTCAAGCCTTGTGTTTCATTAGCCTTGTGTTTATATCTACGAAATATATTGATATCTGCTGCATGTACTTATACATGTTCAGATCTGTATGTAAAGTAATTATTGAGAATGAAGACTTAGCATGCCTTATCGCTTCTGTGACACAGATCGAAGCTAAAGTGTAGTTTGCCTAATAGGCAACCCTGTTCGCCACGATTAATGAAGAGGTCGTCGTACAAAAATAGTGCTCCTTGAAGCATTATATCCGATCTTTTTCTATATTGATTAAGTAGACAAGATTGACCTTGAACATCAAGTGATAATCCTGATGTTAACTGATTTACGTTACTCAACACTAGGCGAATACGCCAGACAACTCGGCGATGCATCTGTGCCATCAGGAGTGATAACACTACCAGATGGAAATGCCTTGATGGGCTCTCACATGTGATTCCGAATTATCAACGAAACACTTGCTGTTGAGCATGGTGTTTTTGTTAGAAATAATAGTTCTCCATTTGTAATTGCTTTAGCATCTTTGCCAGGCCTCATGTTTTCAATTGGCTTGGATTAATGATTTTGGAACCATGACGAGACGTCCTCCTTACTTTCCCTACTTACAATGAAATCATTAATCGTTATTACAACTTAATTGGAAGAGTCCATTTTCATGTGTTAAATGCATTATCACTCGTTATCTATTCAGAAGCAAGAGGTACACTTGCTCAATTGGTACATAACATCAACTCCAATCCGGTTTGTCCCAAGAGGATGATTCATTCCATTGAAGTATGGAGCAACTGTTACATCGATGAATCACATTTGTGATTCTTTGCTACGGGTACAGATCGACTGACCACAATGATTCATATAGCAGAGACTCTCGATATTGTGAAGCGGTCATAGAAGTAGGGGTCGCTTCAAAGATTTGTTCATAATGTAACTTAAGTAAATAAAATTATTATTATATGACATTTTGTTGATTATTATCTTATAAGAATCAACTTTTTGTAATAAAAAGGAAAAACAATGTAATGAAATTGATATTTCTAATCAAGTGAATCAAATAAAATTTCTGCAAATGTGAGTAAAAATAACATACTCAATTATATAAATGTCAATAGAATTTTCGATTGCTATAACTTATGTTTTAGATTCATGCGATTCAAGAAATATTCATTTCTTTTTATATTTCTAAAGCAAAATGTTGTACAATTGAGGAATTGAAATTGCAGTGTGCCAAAGCATCACAAATTTTTGACTTGAGCGTGACTTAGTCTGCAGAAGTTACGTAAAATGTTCAATGAGATTGTCCGAATGGACAAGAAGTTGTGCAAATTACAGTCTATTACTGCCTAAAAAGAGTTCCAAAAAGTATAAAGCAAAATAGATCATGTAAAATACGAAATTTTGATCATTGTTAAAAATTGTATTTTTTAGATTATAATGATTTTAGATTATAATGCTTACAAAATAAATAATAATAGTAACATAATAAATCATGCTAGTAAGATATACATATATCTCAAATTTTATTTGCAAAACGTATAATATATATACTACATTGTAATACTATTGAACATTTGAAATTATAATGTAACAAAAGGAAATTATAATAAAATTATAATAAAATTAAATCTTTCCTATTAAATTTCTTTGTATTAATATTTTGCATACCATTCTTTCTCTTATCACTTGTTCCTAATATTATAACATCTATTTGAAAAATTAATGCAGTGTCATAACAATGTAAATGAAACACTTATTTATACTGTTACAAACAATTATGACTTTTGAAATATTTAATACGATTGAGTATAAATACATTCTTTATCAAAGAGAAACCTTTCAGAAAATATATTTAGTTTGCATATGCTACATTTTTTCTCATTAAAAAGCGCTATGATTTGTGGCGTTAATGAAATTGCAAAAAGAAATATTTTTTCATCATGAAAATTAGAGAATTAAAACTAACTTTTAATTATATTGACTTATTATTATAAAATAACTAGATATAATTAGAATTATATCAGTTATACAACTTACAAGCATAGGACATTGAATAACATTTTAACAAATTTAAAAGAAAATATTAGGTGTACAACTTTGCTTCCGCCGTTTTTTTTCCGAAATTCGAGGCTTTATTGTAAAAAACTGGTTATACATTTATGATTCAAAGTATTGTCCATCGCTGGCCACTACTTTCTCCCATCTTTCGGGTAGCGTACGAATCCCGCGTCGAAAAAACTGGTCATCTTTTGAGGCTATCCACGAATCGATCCAATTTTTTACTTCTTCATAAGACCGGAAGTGCTGGTCAGCCAGGCCGTGTGCCATTGATCGAAACAAGTGATAGTCAGAGGGAGCAACGTCTGGAGAATACGGCGGGTGGGGTAGGGCTTCCCATTTCAACGTTTCCAAGTATGTCTTGACCACTTTCGCAACATGGGGTCGAGCATTGTCATACTGCAAAATCACTTTATCGTGTCTCTCGTTGTATTGCGGCCGTTTGTCTTTCAATGCTCGGCTCAAACGCATCAATTGCGTTCGATACCGATCGCCTGTGATTGTTTCAGTCGGTTTTAACAGTTCATAATACACTACGCCGAGCTGGTCCCACCAAATACAGAGTATGACCTTGGACGTCAAAATCACCGTTCTTGAAGCGTTGAAACCACTCACGACACGTTCTTTCACTAATAGCGGCCTCACCATAAGTAGTTTGAGAGCATTCGATGAGAGCCTCAGCCGCAGATTTCTTCATATTGAAGCAAAAAATTAAAACCTCTCGCAAATGACGAGAATTTGGCTCGTAAACTGACATTTTCAATCGAGAATAACTTTATGATGCAGACACAAATCGACTAATGTTTCTATGGGGTTATGTTGACAGATGCCCAAGTTTATTGTATGACGTCTATGATCTATTTATTTCGACCACCACTTACCGTTAAAGCCATCTATAGGAAAACGGCGAAAGCAAAGTTGTACACCTAATACTATATATAATAATTAACAAAAATCGTTAATAAAAAGTTCAAAAAAGATCTTGTACAAAAATATGGTAAAAATATGGCACGTATTAACACATTTGCAACACACATTTATCGGAAAACAATTTTTACTTTTCAACAAAGTGTTTCTTTAGATTCATTACAGAAAGAAAATTACTTTTTAAACTGTAACTATATTTTGTCAAATATTTCTTTCATTAAACTGCAGCCATAAGCATAGTCATTGTCTTGCTATTAGATGCAAAATTTTTTTTAATTAAATAATATTTTATCCTCGATGAATTAAAAAAAATAGGAGAAAAGTATTATATTATAAGAATTGTGGAACTTTGACAAATAATAACGATTTTGAACAAAATATTTTGATTTATTTATGCAGAAATAATTGTTTATATTAATTTTTTAAATAAATGTTTTTAGTTCATTTAGGTTGCCAATTATATAAAAAAAATCTTGAAAGAAAGCGATTGGTCAAATAGTTTTTGAGTAATCTTGTATCAATTTCGGAAAAGTGGTTTTGAGAAAAACGCATTTGGTTTTCGGTATCAAAAAATGCTTTTTGGCAACTTACCGCTAATCTGCTATTCCAGATCCATAAACCTTCCGCTTTCTCATAAAACTTGTTCCTCATAAAACTTTGTCGTAATTTAAACATTAGTTGTAATCTTTTATTGTACTTTTTCGTGCTACTTAATCGGCGCCGTTTCTGCCTCGTAACTCGCTACTTGTTGTAATTGTCAGCGAATATTTTACAACGTTGGCCAATATTTATTTCCAGTAACTGCATTATCTTCAAAATGCCAGAATAGCTTTCATTGAACGCACATGCGATAATGAAAACGATGATTTCGATAATTTTTGCGTCAGAATAAGTGTTTTGGAGCGCCAAATAGTAAAATTAAAATTTTCATTTGAATTTTGCATGTTTTTTTTTGAAAATAAACATCTACTATCTAAGGTCAATAATGCCATACTAAAAACCGAAAAGCGGAGCACAATTATAGACGTTTCTGCCGCTGTATACCTGCGCGAAGCGTACTTTTTTCTTAAGCTGTAAAAAACTACAAAAGTATTTCGAATTTTGATCTAAAACTTTTGTATATTTTCTGAGAGTAATACTATTGATTAAAGCAAAAAAAAAAAAAAATAGAAAATAAGAATTTTAATTTTAATAAAAATAAAAAAAATTTGATCGTCTAAACCAAGAGGTTCCCCTCTTAAGATAAATAGCATTACATGTTTACGATGATATTGTGGGAAAGATCAGATAGTTTTTATTTAATTTTAAACTACAATATTTAA
>NW_017259241.1:228353-233586 GCF_001594045.1 Atta colombica | reverse complement strand
AAAACCTGATATATTCCACATCGCGGCAATGTAAGTAATTCCGAATGGTGATTTCCTTTCTCATTTAAAATTATAGTTTATATTAATAATAAATTAATGTTAATTATCACACATTATGTAATTAAAAGATAAATAATTATATCTTTTGAATAAAGATTTTTATTGATAAATAATTGGCAGTTTTATTTAACTTTCCCTTAGGTATCCGTCATTTCCCATACTTTCCAGGTTTTAAGATATCATAAACTAAACTAACTCGCAAAATTATATTAGCATCTAACGACAATCTTAAAACAAAAATTAGATTATAAATAATGGCCAGAACTTCAATTCATTTATTACTATTCCATTTAAATTCTATTATATTTTACAAGTATTTGTAATTTTATTGCTTCTGCTGTCACAATCTGACAAAGGAACATTCCAAATTGCAAAAGCGATATTAAAAAACTAACACTACCAGTCGAAAGATCATATTTGAAATAAATATTCTAGAGTCAAATCTTAGAGTCAATTCTATACCCGATTTGTTTACGAAACATATTTGGCCATTTTAACTTTGATACAAAATATCTCGAGAACAATATATTTTTGGAAAAAATATTTCAAATGTATGTTATAGGGTTTAAAGAGGGCCGTTAGATGAACTACTTAAGATTTTTGGTTTAGAGTCTATTTTGGATCTAATAAGGCCCAAGTTAATTTTTTTTCTATAGAATGTCTACTTTTTATTGCAGATTCGTATCCTATGGAAAAAACAAACAATTTTGTTCCTGGTAATTTTTCATTAAACCTCTTTTAATAAGCGCAACATAGCACTCAAGTTCTTATTTTGAAATATATTCCGGCCAATGTAGGCAAGACCAACAGATGATCCAACCAATTAAGGCAATTTATTTTAAGATATAAAAAAACGCTGAAACATACTTTTGCATATCCTTCGCTATCACCTTCATCGGCTGGATTGTCCGTTGGGCTTCCCTTCATTGGCCGGAATATATTTCAAAAGTACTTGAACACTATTTTACGCCTTAATTATTAAAGATTTAACGAAAAATTACCGGCAACAAAATTTCCTTGTTTTTTTTTTCTATAAAATATAAATCTACAATACAAAGTAGGCATTTCTATAGAAAAAATTAATCTGAACCTTATTGGACTCAAAATAGGCTCTAAATCTAAAATATACATAATTCATCTAACGGCTTTCTCTCTTCAAATCATACAACTTTCATTTGAAACGTTTTTTTCATTTGAAACGTTTTCACATTTCAAATATATTCTCGAGATATTTTGAATTAAAGTTAAAATGGCCAAATATGATTCGTAAATCGGGTGCAGAATCTACAGGATCCCAAGATTTAACTATTTAAAATATCTATTTCAAATGTGATCTGACTAATGACGTTAGTTTTTTTATATCACTTTTGCAATTTGGAATGTTCTCTCGTGAGACAGTAGTGAAAAACAACCAGGAACTATAAAGATTAACATCTCTCGCTTCCATTACTTATTTTACTATTCTAAAACAGATTTTCAACTTTAGTTCAATGAAATGTAATTAAAACATAAAGTCTTATAAACAAAGACATAAAAAAGCATTCTAAGGATAGAATTATATCAATTTTATTCTCAGACGTCTTAACTTCTATTAGCACGATTACCCCACCCACGACGATGTGTGTCTTTATATTCATCCATTGCACGCAATCGTTCGAGATATTCGGGATCATCTTTTTCTTCTTTTTTTTCCTTCAAAACGATTTCACTATCTTCATCATTTGCTATTACATCTTTATTCGCTATATCTTGTAAACATCGAGAATTGGTTACATTATGTTGCGATGAATCGGGCCAGCTGAAAATAACACAAATTACAATAACAAAACGTAATTTGTTTATCGTCAATTTGTTATAACTTTTAAACGGTGCAACTACAAATGATCGAAAAATCACTACAAACGATTCTGAACCAAGATATATTAATAATTTTTTTTATCTTAAAGTCGGATGACGGTAATTTAAAAAAAATTTTTTATTTTTTATTATATGAAACTACAAACGAAACTATTGTTACTATAAACAACTACAAACGAAATATTATCATTTTGTTATAAAAAAAATTAATTTATAAAAAGTCGAATGTCAGGTCACAAAGGTACATTTCGGACCGATTCCGGCGCGCTACTCCCACTACCGCTCCAGGCTCTGCAGCCGAGCCGCCGGGCACTTACGTGACGTTCTGGTTCAAGAGCGTCTCTGTAGCTTAAAACGTGCGGAGATCGTACTTTACGTTATTAAAGAATATTTTTCTTGCAAAATAATTTTTATGTTCTTAAAAAAAAATCAAATACTAAATTTTCTAAAACATTTTGTCATAATAATTCTTGCCTACCATTTTATCATTTTAATTAAAATGATAAAATTATATTCGCTTATAGAAGAAAATAGTTATTGTAATATAGAATCTTCGTTGACTACTTGACACTTTATAAGGCTTTGTATAGAAAACACGGAATTTCCAAATTCATGTATTTCCTGATTTCAATCTTCGCAAGTCTATTATAAAAACTTCTCGATGTAAATTTATAACAATTATTGAATGGTTTCTGATAGAAGAATTATTATGACAAAATGTTTTAGAAATTTATTATTTGATTTTTTAAGGAAATAAAAATTATTTTGCAAGAAAAATATTCTTTAATAACGTAAAATACGACCTCCGCACATTTAAGCTCCAGAGACACTCCTGAGTCAGAGCATCACATGAACGCCCGGCGGCTCGGCTGTCGAGCTTCGAGCAATAGGGGGTAGCGCGCCGAAATTGGCCCGAAATGTGCAAATCTTTGCGAGCACTGTTTTAAATAAATAACATTTTTCGGGTCCTATTTCTTATTTTCAACTCTTTGATTTTAATTTCAACTCTTTGAAATATACATTTTTCTTTACGTAGAATTCAATTGAAATTTGTTACTCGGGGGTTTTCGGGGTCACTTACGAATCTGACCTCAGATTTTCAAAATTCAAATGGCGGATCGAAAAGTAAAAAGTTACTTGATCGAGATGAAACTGGGTATTCGAGGGTTTTTGGGGTCGCTGATTACAAATCTGACCTCAGATTTTCAAAATTTTAAATGACGGATCTAAGAAAATTTCTATGCCTAAACTTAAAGTAATAATTGATGACAATGGATGGTCGGAGATGGTCATCAAATCATGATATTATCTTGAAATATACAAAAGTGTAATGGTCGATAAAGTGCGCATGATTCTGATTATAATACGAGTCATATAATTATGTACATTAATGAATAATTAAATAATTATAATTTATTAAAAAATGAATTGAATACCTGATTGTCATACAAAATTGAATTATATACTTTTGTATAATATCACCACTGCGATGTTTCAAGATGATATCATGATCATTGTCATCAATTATTACTTTAAGGAATAGTTTAGTCATAGAAATTTGTATACAGATATTACTGTGAGTACAATTTTAAATATTAAGGACAATTTTAAATTTATAACGTTATACCAACATTAATAATGACCCAATAGGGATCGAAACGTTTGTTAGGGTCTACTTTATAAATATACATTATTAGCACATACAACATGCTCAGCTCGTAGCCCCTTCTATTAATATTTTACTAATTTTTTTAATTTGAAAGTAAGCATTATATTTATAAAAGTTGTAATTAATACACATAGTTATTGTTTAAAAAAAAAATTTTTTTTTTAAATTACAATCATGAAGTCTTTTCCCAAAAATTAAGCTGTAGGTTATTTTAGAACATTGATGGAAAAGATTTCCGTAAAAAAATTAATTTGCATTAGCCATACATTAGCCATACATTAGTAAAAAGTAATTAAATGTAAGAATGATTTTGATGAAAAAAGTATCCAATATTTTCTAATTTTTTTTTGTAAAAAAATTGTCTAAAAAATATTTTCTGTTAAATTTTCAAACATTTTATATTAATTTTATTTGAGATTAATCTTATTTCATTACAAAACAATATATAAAATAATAAAAATATGTTAAATCATAACATGTATTAATTATACTTCATATAGTAAACATTTTTAATTAATGGACTGTCTACAATGAGTATAATATTGTACTAATATAAGTTATAAGAAATTGATCAATCGATTATTCTTCTCACTTTAGACTATGATTGGTCGATTTCTTATGGTTTACGCCTTACCATATTACTCCCATTATAGATGATCTTTAATAATCTTAAATTTTTGACATATCTCTACTTACTCTCCATCCTTGATCTTTTGCTCATAAAATTCTTGAACTGTTAAGACTGGTAAACTTGGATAGCCTGCTCCAAAAACTTTCTTTTGTATTTCGTCACGTGTAATGATAATGGGTTGCAGTTTTGGAGCTGGTGATTTTTGCTTCTTTTGTATTTCAGAAGTTGAAGTATGCATTGATTTCATTTCCTTCATATTCTCCAAAATCGTTTTCTCCCTTTTTAAGAAATTTAAGTCATCAACGATTCGAACCGCATATAATTTTATAAGCGTAACAAAATATTCTCTCTTAAATTCGTCATCAATGTTAGGATTATCTAAGTTTTTCTTTAAAGTATCCAAATGAGATTCCAAATCCTTCTCTTGTTGATATCTTTGTAACTTTGTATTTCTACGGATCATCTGAAATAAGCAGAATTAAAATAATTATACTTTATAACAGTTTACAATAATCATATAATTAAAAAACCCAACCATATTCTCTAACATCCTTGATTCTGATGTATTTTCATTATCTCCTGCTTCCTTTTTCTCATCAACTGTACTAATTTGTGGTATTTCAACATCTGTTATCAAATCATATGCTTTTATCCGCTTTAAAAAATCTATAAAATAGATTTCTGCTACTTTAACCAAATGCATTCTATCATCGATAATGCATAACTGATTGGTAAGTTTTCCCAATAGAGCCGGTAATAAAAAATATTTGATATTTTCTGTGGCTACTTCTTCAAAAGTTTCGTTATCGCTAAACATATCCACTATAGATACAAGTCTCGTTGCATCCTCAAACATATGCATTGCTCGTTTTATGTCCAACTGCAATAAATAATAAAAAAAGAAAAAAGCTATTAATTTTTATTGCAATAATAAACGAGTTCTATTTTAAATAAAAATAAATTTTGTATAGATGACCCCCTAGTATGTATGTATATACATGTATGTATATACATAT
>NW_017259241.1:206417-228253 GCF_001594045.1 Atta colombica | reverse complement strand
TATATATATACGTATGTACGTACATACAGCGTCATAAATGTCTAATACCCATTTCCAATGTAAATTAACTTTAATTTCGATTCAACTTACTCCTCATCTTTTTTAAATTTAGAATTAAGAATAATTAATTCTAAATTTGCAGGAATATAAAGGCATGTTCAAGACACGCAGGTATTTCTTTTATATTCGTGGATTATGTTTAACGGTTATTCGAAAAATGGTAACGTAAATTTAAAATTAAACTGAACTTAATTTATAAAATATTTAAAATTGAATTGAATTTAAAGTAGACTTAATCCAAACTTAATAATTTATAAGTAACTTATAAATAATGTAGTTCATTTTTCTTACAAGAATAAAATCACGATTAAGTGCAACGTTCTGTAATTCTTTCTTATTTTCTCGAATTAATTAATTATATTATTATTATCAAAATAAATAATTAATTATTGGTCAATTTAATTTTGCCAATAGTTTACAAGAATATATATAAAGAAGCATTTCGCGTGTTTCCTCCGTGTCTAGATTCATTCTTGGAATGCCAACGTTTCGTGAATCTTGTAGTCCACTTCATCAGGGCGAGGAGCAGCCTGATTCTGAGCTCCTGCGGGCCGTTCCTTTTATATTACTACTTGTGGAGTGATGTGGAGAAAGAAAAGAATTGTGGGAGGTGAGGGGGGGGTCTTTAATAACTGGGAAAATGGTTTTCCATATTTTATTTATGTTGTAACCATTATCTCTATTTAGATTATTAGGGTGTTTTTGTATCTCTATGGCTTCTCTATACTTTCTTGGAAAATATGATGTAATGTTGACTATTGTGGTCATTTTGTCAAACAGTATTTGATGTCCTATTGTGTTCTGATAATGCTGACTGCGTGATGTGTTTTAGCCTGACATCACGTTGATGTTCTTTTATCTGTAGGTTGACCATTCTCCCGGTTTTTTCAATGCTTGCTCTCGATTTTTCCATATTTGCTTGCAGGGATAAGGTATTTTATATACTCCTGTGGAACTGAGTAGAAGTCTTTGATCTTTAAGATTTCTTAAGATTTGTCCTATCTTTTTGAGTGATTTAAAGATAATTCGGATATTGTATGTTTGTTTAATATCCTGCCAATCCGATCTGTTGTTCCATCAATATCTGAATTTGGAATCTAAATTCAGATTCGGATCTGAATTTGGCTCCGAATTTAGATTCATGTGCAGAAAAAAAGAAAATTGATGTATTCAATGAATTTTAACATAAGTTACTCTTAGATAAGTTACTTTTTAAATAAAAATTGAATTTTGATTCACATATATAATTGAAGAAAAATAAAATTAAAAAATATAAATATAGATTCACAGAGAATTACACAAGTATTTAAAATCCTAGACTGTTAAGGCATTTATTTCTTAAGGTTGTGTTTCTCACATATACGTCCTATGAGATTTAATATTGTTTATAAATATAAATGTTTAGAACAGACTCTCAATCTTCTAAAATAATGATAACAAAGATGTAAGGCTAATATGAGAAAAATTTATTTCATTTTTATACTTAGATTAAATAAGTGTATAATATGACTTTAATATGCATTCAGTTCGCACTAATGCATCTAACCAAATTCGCTATAAGTTTGCTATGAATTCAGAACCGAATCTGATTTCGACTTTCACTATTCGGATCAAAATTCGAATATCTTAGAAAATTCAAATCTCTGGATAATCCGAATTTGAAGCATCACATTTATTCGTAAGTCGAATAAACGGATATCCAGAAAGCTTTAAATCCGAATCAATCTTTAAGCTTTAACATTTACTAAGTCAATACTTTAGATCTTAGACCTGTTCTTTATTCTTGCACTATCTGAACTGGTGCAACAATAAGTGAAATAAGTCCTATTCTTTTTGGCTAAACTTTTGCATCAGTGTATCTTTCTTCCTCTTCTTTCCTCCTGAAGAGGAAAAGAAGAAAGACGAACTGATGCAAAGTCAGCCAAAAAGAACAGGCCTATAAATAATGTTTGTTTTACTTCAACTTATTGCACTAAGTGCACTAGTTCCGATAATGCAGAAATAAAAAACAGACCTTTTGATATATAAGACTTGTTCTTTTTTTCTCTGTGTCCAGATCCATTCTTGGATCTTGGAATGCCAACGTTTCGTGAACCTTGCAGTCTATTTCATCAGGATGAGTAACAGCCTGATACTAAGCTGTTTCTCCGAGCCATTCCTTTTATATTACGCTGCTTGTTGGAATGATGGGAAGGAAGAAGAAAATTGTGGGAGGAGGAGAGAGAGGTGGGGGAAATTGGTCAATCTTCAATAACATATATGTATATATGGCTGAAATTTTATATTAAAATGACATGCATTATGATATGAATACCTTGAAAACTTCTATTATCATTATCATATTATGATATCTGGCAAATACCCGATACTACATTTCTAAAAAATATATCAGCGACAAGAAAAATTCTCGAGATATTCATATCATGATGCATGTCATTTCAATATATATAGTCATATAAATTGTCGGAAATTAGATACTAGATAGAGAGAGATATCCGATGCATCTGTACAAAAATTTTTACTTTTCACATTTTCGCTCTAGAGAAAAAATTACACGATTGATCCTCAAGTTCTAGTTTACAATCATTCAAGTTTACAATCAGTAAATTTGATGTAACATAACGTTCTGATATAACATAATTGTTCTTATGCGAAGAACCTGGATCTACAACAGAATTCTAAGCCTTAAGCTATAAGAAATGGAAGAATCATGATTGATTATTCTTCTTGAATTCGATTGTAATTAGTCAATTTTTTACAACTTAAGGTTTAAAACACCTATTGAAGATCCGGGGTAAATCCGATTAATATATAGGGATAAATCTGGTTAATAAATAGATGTTTTAAATCTTAAACTATAAGAAACTGATCAATTGCAACCAATTATGAAAAGAATAATCGATTATAATTCATCTATTTTTAAACGTCTTAAGACTTAAAAATCTATTGTAGATCCGGGCTAATGCTTATTGTACAATGAGTCGGTAGTCGGAAATCTTAAGTCTTAACTCAATTTTAACCTAAATAGATGATTTCTCGCATCTACTAGTTGTTAATTGTACAGCAATTGTCCTTTAGCTTGATTAATGGAAAGGAATAAAGTCGAATTTGTTCAGTCTTAAGAAAATCGATAGTCTTAGTCATACAAGTTAGCTGCTGGCCAACTTCACAGATTCACTGATAAAGGCTATGTTCAGCAGAAAAAGCAGCTTTGCAAAATTCTTATATGATTAGTTTCAGATTCAGTGAAGATAAGTCCAATCATATTAAGGAATTTTACAACAGTCGCAAAGCTGCTTTTTCTGCTGAATGGAACCAAAGCAGATTCTACAATGAATCGGTAATTAGAAATCTTAAGTTTTAACCAGTTTTAACCTAAATAATTGATTATGATTTCTTGCATTTATTAATTGTTAATTGTAACAGTAAGTCGTTTAGCTCGATTAATGGAAAGAAATAAAATTGAATTTGATTAGTCTTGAGAGCTTTAGTCATAAATCAAAAATTAGAAGCTGGAAATTGACTAACAGTTGTCAATTTTTAGCTTCTGACTTCTGATTTATGGCTTTTGTACTAATGGATTTAATAGAAAGCCCATTATGATGATTCTATTTAAGTTAAAACTGGTTAAGATTTAAGATTTCCGACTATCAACTCATTGTAGAATCAGCGTAATGGCTTATTGTAAAATGCCTATAAGACTTAAGACTATCAACTATCGATTCATTGTAAAATCTAAAGCTAGCTAAATAGTAAGATCACAAAAAAATCAAAATTTAAAAATCTTACCTGTACTTTCGGACTGTTCGTTGGTTCTACCGTAGCATTAATATTGTTAAACATTTCAAAAGCATTGTCAAATAATTCCGACAATGTTGCAGGATCATTCTTATCTCTTTCATGGCTTAAGCCCTTTATTGAAATTTCTTCTGACATTGCTATTCTGTATGTCAACAAATACAATCAATCTTCTTTTTTAAGTAAATGACACCTGCTCTTCGATGAATCAAAACATTCTTTCTTGACACGCACTGTTATGATTTTCTGATTCATTAAAAAGGTTATAGTACCAGAGAGTGGTTTTTCAGAGAAAAACCTGAGAGAGGCCATGGCGGCTTTTTTCCTATTACCATCAAAATCACCCCTACACTACCGCCAGTACATCTATTTTCGGTTTGAGAACTGCGTGACATTTTCCGACACTATCGATAAAATCGTATTAAAAGAAGTACTTCGTCTCTGTACCAAATCCTCAGGATAGAAAAAATTATTAAAATTATTATTAAAAAAATTATTACAATTAAAATTAAAATTATTAATTATTAATTATTTATTAATTTTTAATTATAAATATAATAACATATTATAATAATTAATTATAAATAATATTAATTATAAATAATATTAATTAATAGTTTTATTAATTATAAAGATTATGCGTTTCACGGGTTTCTTCCGTGTCCAGATCCATTCTTGGAATGCCAACGTTTCGTGAACTTTGCAATTTACTTCATTAGGGCGAGGAGTAGCCTGATACTGAGCTGTTTCTCCGGGTTGTTCCCTTTTTATATTACGCTACTTGTTAGAGTGATGGAGGGAAAGAAAAGAATTGTGGGTGGGGGAGAAGGATGTGGGAAATCGGTCAGTCCTCATTAACCGGGAAAATAGTTTTTCATATTTTATTTATGTTGTAGCCATTATCTCTATTTAGTTTGTAGGATTTTTTTGTATCTTTATGGCTTCTCTATACTTTCTTGGAAAGTATGTAATGTTGGCTATTGTAGTTGTTTTGTCAAATAGTATTTGATATCCTGTTTCGATATTGTGTTCTGATAATGCTGATTGTGTAATATGTTTTAACTTAACATCATGTTAGTGTTCTTTTATCTGTAGGTTGACCACTCTCCCAGTTTCTCCAATGTATACTTACCCACAGGAACAAGGTATTTTGTACACTCCTGCGGAGCTAAGTGGAGGTCTTTGATCTTTAGGATTTCTTAAGATTTGTCCTATCTTTTTAGTTTAAAGATAGTTCGGATATTGTGTTTGTTTAATATCCTGCCAATCCGATTTGTTATTTCTTTGATATATGGAAGAATGGATAGGATCCTCTCGTCTGATTGTGTGTCAGAGACCGTTGTCTTATTTGCATGTTTATTGATTGTTTTGATTATGTCTTTTTTGTCGTGTCCGTTTTTCTATAAGGCTGTTTTTAAGTGATTGAGTTTTGTCTGTAGATGTTCTTTATCAGAGATGGTGAAAGCTCTATGTACAAGTGAATTGATTATAGATCTGTTTTTGTGCTGGGTAGTGATTCGGTATGTAGATATCTATCTGTATGGTTTTCTGTACACTTGATGGCCTAGGGTTAGCTTTCTTAGAGATTTTCTTAGAGAAGAACATCTAGGAAGGGGAGTTTTCCGTTTTCCTCTAGATCCATAGTGGATATTTGGATGTTGATTGTTGAGGAAAATAAAGAATTTACGGAATTCGGCTCTGCCGTGTCTCCATATCACGAATGTATCATCTACATAATGGAACCAAACTTCTGATTTTTTGAATGTTTTTCTGAGGCCTCTTTCTCAAAATGCTCCATGAAGATGTTGGCGATTACAGGAGAAATAGGAGAGCCGCTCCTAAAGTTTGTTCATAAAATTGGTTGTTATAGGAGAAGTAAGTGGTTATTAAGCAATGCTCTATTAGCGGGATGAGGTCGGAGGGGACTTTATGTGAGGCCTTTATTATGTTTAATGTATCTCTTTTTGGCTTATGTGAAAAGATTCTATGTCGAAATTTACAAGTAGGTCTGTGGGACGTAATCCTATTTTTTGGATCTTTTGTATGTCCGTCGAGTTAATTATGTGTGATTTGAATTTTCCAGTGAGGGGTTGTAGTGTTTGTGCTAGGAAGCGGGATAAGTTGTATATCGGGAAGTGTATGATGCTAACAATTAGTCTGAGTGGGTTGTTTAGTTTGTGTACTTTTGGTAGTCCGTATAGTCTTGGTGGGAGAAGAATGGGTTTTAATGTTGATTTGGTTTTACTGGGAATGTTGCTTTTTTCCAGGATCTTAGTGTTCTGCGATTGTATTAGTTGGATCTTTATCAATCTTTTTGTATGCTTTGTCTGAGAAATGGTTCTTTATCTTTTTCTTATAGCCTGATGTGTTCATGACTACTATTGTGTTGCCTATTGTGTTGTCGGCTAGAAGTATGATAGTTCTGTGTCTCTGTTCAGGTCTTGGAGAGCCAATTGCTCTTGTCTAGTGATGTTTGGTGAAGGGGATTTGGTTTTGGAAAGGATGCTGGTTACGTGTCTACAGATATTGTCTACTTCTGATAGAAGTCGATAGATGGTTGACTCTATTTGACTGATTATAATTTTATTAATTTAATATTTTATTCATTTCGTTATTAATTAATTATAATTATAAATAATAATTATCATTATTAATTATTTATTATTAAATTATTAAAATTATATTACTTATAATGTGCTGTACTGACATATTTCATAAGTTTCGTGCGATATGTAACATTAGGGTGTGTTCCCATATTCGCTGTCAGTGCTAAAACTGTACAGGCTGTGTTCCAAAATTTATTGGCAGTACTGAAAATCTGCACGTGACGTAAACTATAGATTTTCAGTACTGACAGTAAATTTTGACAGCCACAATATTCGTTAGGATGCTTATCCATGCAGCAGAATAGCGTAAGGTTTGAGAACAAGAATTGTCATAACATTTACTTAACGATTCCATACAATAAAAGGAACAGAGAACAGAGAACAGAGAGCATAAAACTCATTACTTCAACTTAGGTTGGTGCAAACTCGGAAAACGCCATTAGAGATTAAAATTATAGACGTAAGTAAAGCCAGTTCTACATTAGTTGCAAGCTGATCGCCAATTTGTTGTGACAGCCAATCTAAAGCTTGCATCTTTAAATCAACGCTTGAAATTGGCTGTCGTAATAAACTTGTCGTAATAAACTTGATCGGCTTGTAACTAATGTAGAATTGACTTCACGTTTAAGCTTTGGCGTACGACATATGACTATTTGCCGACTCTTGGAGACACGGTTGGTAATAAGTTGTACGTCCCGTCATACGTGAAAGCTTGTGCGTTACTTACATCTACAACTTAAGTTTAAATAAGCGTTACGACAATTTTTGTAATCAGATTCTAATGCGAGACGAGAGCAAAATCAAGGTTTGTTTCTGTTCCTGCACTAGAACTGAATTAAATGAATACAATCCAGAACTGACGAGTATAAGTATGCAGACAAGGAATTAAAAACGTTTTAGTTCAGATAAAAATGGCATCCCATATTGTTTACATGAAAGTATTAGATTTGTGTGATGAAAATGAATGCAATTCTATTAAAAAAAAAAAAATCTTAATTAAAGATAATGATAACACAAATGTTTTTATATGTAAGTTTGCTATTATTTATATATATTTATTATTTGATTACTCATAAATTTTCAGATAATTATTTTGAAAATGTTCCTAAACGCTCCTTCAATTTTAATAAAATTATGCTCATTTGTCGCATTTTTGCATGAAACAAAAGAATCTGGCAGTAAAATATATTAATCCTACGAACCGAGATATTAAGGCTTCTGACTAGTCGCGGCGGCTATGTTGGAATCGTGACGTCAGAAGCGAGGAATGACATTAATTTATATTGCATGCCATTTTAAAATAAAAACAATTTGGATGAAACGAAATGACGAGATCGCTTTAAAACACTTGTAAAAATCGATGAGAACCTTTCTTTTCTCCCTTGATAGTCAGTAAATAGTCATAAAAAGCACGTAAAGTGAGCCTATATTCGGGCAGAAACACATGGTATGACAACTGTTGAAACGAGTAAAATATATGCTTTTACAATAATAAAAATAAAATTCCAAAATAACTTTAGTTGTTATCGATAATTACGAATTTGATAACTACAAGTCACATTTTCAATTAAGCAAATAATAATGAAATGGCATGCAACATAAATTTTGTCATCAAAACGTCACTTTTCCATCACTTTGCCTACAAGTTCAGCCATTTATCGTGGTGCAGCGCTGTAACACATATGCACGAGCCCATGTATGCGAACTCGCCAAGAGTGAACGAGACAGCGAGTTTCTTCTCATCACTCAGTCGTTTATTGTTTCAAGTGACCGAAAATGTTTTCTCGGCAATCTCGTCCGCTCAACAGCCCCAGGCATCAATAGCTGCGTTCGATAATGCAAATCTGAGTGCTCTTATATAGCATATATCATGTGCATAGAAAAAGAGCACTCCAACCTCAGATTTGCATTGCTGAACGTAGCTAATGAGAGGGGAAGACATCTAAATATCATATAAGTTTCAATAGATTGAAATAATAGTGCCTCCCATTAATCCAATATAATAGTATAATCATGTTAAAACGTAACAGTTTACGAGATATTTAATTGTTTGCGATTTTTTATGTTATATATAGTACTTCCCTCCTTTATAAACTCGAGTAGCAAGAATAAAACTTATTTCGAGTGGAAGTAGAATTTTATCGGAAAAAAATTATAAATCAGCATTTTTCTTCGAAATCTCGAAAGGCTATCAGAAAAGAAATGTTCGAGGCTCGAGACTTGTGAAGAAAATATGAAAAAAAAATCGAATAATTGCAAAAAGTACGTTTTTCGTTTATAAAACGAAAGATATTGATTGTATCGAAAAAAATTTGGCATGAAAAATGTAGGTATTTGAATACCTACATTCCCAAACAGTAATAACGTTTTAAAAATATATTTAAAACATACATGTTGGACATTTTGGACATATTAAAAATATCCAGATTACATCCATGGACATTTATAAAAAATGTTTTAAAGACATCCAGTATTAATATTTTGGATTTCTTAAAAACATCCATTTTAGGTCGTAATGGATTAAAAAGCACTGTGAAATTAGTTCCCAAATTCAGGGAAAAAAATTTTTTTTATCATAATTTTATGATGTGTATTCTGGAATAAGATATTAATCAATAATAATACTCATATAAGAATCATTTTGTTTTGATTATGGTCTAAAATTTGTTTAATATATTAATTTAGTCCAGTTTTAGTCCATTGCAACCTAAAATGGATATGTTTAAGAAATCCAAATAACACTGGATGTCTTTAAAACATTTTTTAAATATCCATGGATATAATCTGGATGTTTTTAATATGTCCAAAACATACAACATTTACGTTTTAAATATATTTTTAAAACGTTATTGTGCTGTTTCTGGGATTAACAAATTTAAATAACATGAAATAACATGAACTATATTTTTTTATTTAATATATTGTAAAAAGTCCAATTGAACAATTAAATGTACAATTAAATGGAATTATTAGTACAAAATTGTTTTTGTGAATTTAATTGCAGATGCAAATATGATGATATGTAAACAAATAATTAATAAGTAATTTGTCAAATGTTAATGTAACTGTCGAATACCTAGCAAATGAGAATGGATTTCTCAGATTCAGATTTTCAGAAATATGGATTCATGAATATTAAAATGAATTCTTTTCAATCCTGAATGCATTTTTATTCATTTATAGAAATTGGATATTTCAATCTAAAACTACTGCCTTTCAATTTAAAACTAATATTAGTATTTTTTATGTGTGCATCGTGAATACTCAATTCAGAATTGTAAATAGGAAGCAGTTTTTTTAATTCAATTAAATTTAAATATAATATCAGCAATTTCTGTGCAACGTGAATATTGCTCAATTCAATATTCTGAATATGAAATGCAATTTTTTCAATCTAATTGAATAAAAAAAGTTTTTATTTAAAAATGGACCATAAATGCTACTTAAATTATTCAAAATTATAAGTAGGAAATTCTTCATATTAATTAACTAAGTTAAAAAAAGTTGTAATGTAAAAATAATTGAGCTATGTTCTTTTGTTTCTCTTTCATTAGAAGTAAAATGAATAATCGATATGAACACTCACAAATCAAATCGAACAAATATTATGCGCACCCGAATTTAATATTATGCTCACGGCGCACGACAAGTGAGATTAGGTTATCCAACACTTATTCAATGTTGTTTTATAGCAATGTAAATTGTTTATATTTTATTATATTTATATACTTTCGTGCACTGATTTAGCTGATTGTAATTGAAGTAGAGAATGAATAACACAGTTTTAATTGAAGAAGTGGTGTAGCGGATAACGTAGGTAGAAAACTTATAATCCAAAGATTCCAGTTCAAATTCTACTAAAGTGCGTTTCTTAATACCAGTGTGAAGTAGTTAATTTCAGTAAATGTTTTAGGAATAAATTTTATAACCCTTAAATATTAATGTTTCTTTTTCGAATATTTAACTAGTGTCAACACATATCCAATCCATTTCAATTCATTCAATCCATTATCATGGATATAAACGGAAAAAAAATTTTAATCCATTTTAATCCATTCTCGTTTGCTAGATATAATTGCAAAACACATTTTTCGTATAACACTAACTTATTTTTATATTTGCAAAAATTAGTGTTATATCTTCAACACTTACATTTGGCGAATTACTTATCAATTACATGTTTGCATGTGTCATATTTGCATTTGCAATTAAATTCACAAAAACAATTTTATATTGATAATTTCGTACATTTAATTGTCCAATTGGACATTTTTTACAATATATTAAATAAAGAAACATAGCTAATGTGACTTAAATTTGTTAATCAGTCATCACTCTATGTTTCTACGTCGATTTATTGCTGAGAAAATGCAATTTTCGCAAATTTTACCGCACGACATCAGATACGTGCGAGTCGCCGAGTGGTCCTCTCACTCGATCGCGCGCCGGCTTCCCCCACTCCGCCCAACGCGCTGCCACGCTGCGTGTTCCTCAATTTTCCAATGATTTTAATCAAACTTTTTTGGCAGCAAAAATTCGAGAATCTTTTAACAGCAAATTCAATTCTGCCTTAACAAATCGGTGTCAGACGGAACTCTTAAAAATCTTAAAAATTAGAGCCATTGATTTAAAAAAAAAAAAATGTTATTACGGCTCTTAATAATCAGAAGATAATCTTTTTTTTCAATTCTTAGAAAAATGTCAGCTGTCGAATGCTTGACATGATTATTTGATATGATGTAACGGAATTATCTATTTTTTATACGAAAAAAGATACTCACTTTTCACTTTTCAAAGTTTTATAATAGTTTAATTGTAAAAAATCGTTTTGTTACTAAGTGTACGTGATAGTGCAAGTTCTTAAAGAAGAAAAAATCATTGTAAATTGCAGTGCGACTTCAAAAATGAAGTAATTAAATTTTCCGCGGACAGGTTTTTAGTGAATAGCTTTTTGCAAAAACTAAGAAACATTTCAGACTCATTCAGGGCTTCTGCAATGAACCTAAAGAAATTCTTTGTTGAGCAGTAAAAATTGTTTTTCGATAAATGTTAGTGTTGTAAGTGTGTTAATATGTGCAAACATGTGCAATATTTTTGTATAAAAATCTTTGTATTAATTTATTTAATATTTGTATAAATCTTTTGAATTTTTCATTAACGGTTTTTGTAAATTATATATAGTATTTTCTTTAAATAAATAAAATGTTAAAGATATTCAATACTCTAGGCTTGCAAGTTATATAACTGATATAATTCTAATTATACATTAATTTTATAATAATAAGCCGATATAATTAAAAGTAATTTTTAATTCTCTAATTTTCATGATGAAAAAATATTTCTTTTTGCAATTTCATTAACGCCACAAACCATAATACTTTTTAATCAGAAAAAAAATATAGCATATTATTGCAAACTAAATATATTTTCTGAAAAGTTTCATTCTCTTATTTTGATAAAGAATGTATTTATACTCAATCATATTAAATATTTCAGAAGTCATAATTGTTTGTATCAGTATAAATGTGTACAACTTTGCTTCCGCCGTTTTTTTCCGAAATTCGAGGCTTTATTGTAAAAAATTGGTTATACATTTATGATTCAAAGTATTGTCCATCGCTGGCCACTACTTTCTCCCATCTTTCGGGTAGCGTATGAATCCCGCGTCGAAAAAACTGGTCATCTTTTGAGGCTATCCACGAATCGATCCAATTTTTTACTTCTTCATAACGGAAGTGCTGGTCAGCCAGGCCGTGTGCCATTGATCGAAACAAGTGATAGTCAGAGGGAGCAACGTCTGGAGAATACGGCGGGTGGGGTAGGACTTCCCATTTCAACGTTTCCAAGTATGTCTTGACCACTTTCGCAACATGAGGTCGAGCATTGTCATGCTGCAAAATCACTTTATCGTGTCTCTCGTTGTATTGCGGCCGTTTGTCTTTCAATGCTCGGCTCAAACGCATCAATTGCGTTCGATACCGATCGCCTGTGATTGTTTCAGTCGGTTTTAACAATTCATAATACACTACGCCGAGCTGGTCCCACCAAATACAGAGCATGACGTCAAAATCACCGTTCTTGAAGCGTTGAAACCACTCACGACACGTTCTTTCACTAATAGCGGCCTCACCATAAGTATTTGAGAGCATTCGATGAGCCTCAGCCGCAGATTTCTTCATATTGAAGCAAAAAATTAAAACCTCTCGCAAATGACGAGAATTTGGCTCGTAAACTGACATTTTCAATCGAGAATAACTTTATGATGCAGACACAAATCGACTAATGTTTCTATGGGGTTATGTTGACAGATGCCCAAGTTTATTGTATGACGTCTATGATCTATTTACTTCGACGACCACTTACCGCTAAAGCCATCTATATACATAGGAAAACGGCGGAAGCAAAGTTGTACACCTAATATAAACATGATCATTATAATTAAAAAAATACAAGTCTTAACAATGATGTGATCAAAATTTCGTATTTTACATGATCTATTTTGTTTTATCCTTTTTGGAAACTCTCTTTTTAGTGGCAGTAATAGACTAATTTTCTTAACTCCATGTCCATTCGGACAATCTCATTGAACATTTTACGTAACTTCTGCAGACTAAGTCACGCTCAAGTCAAAAATTTGTGATGCTTTGGCACACTGCAATTTCAATTCCTCAATTGTACAACATTTTGCTTTAGAAATGGTATAAAAAGGAATGAACATATTTCTTGAGTCGCATGAATCTAAAACATAAGCAACCGAAAATTCTATTGACATTCATACAATTGAGCATGTTATTTTTATTCATGTTTGCAGAAAATTCATTTAATACTTGATTAGAAATATCAATTTCATTACATTGTTTTTCCTTTTTATTACAAAAAGTTGATTCCTATAAAGATAATGATCAACAAAATATGTCATACAATGATAATTTTACTTAAGTTACATTACGAACAAATCTTTGAAGCGACCCTGCTACTTTTACGACTGCTTCACAATATCGGAAGTCTCTTTTATGTGAAGTATCATGGTTAATCAGTTCGTATCCGAACCGTAACAAAGCACCACAAGTCAGTGATTCATCATCGATGTAACGGTTGCTCCATACTTCAACAGAATGAATCTCTCCTGGGGCACACCGGATTGAAGTTGATGTTATCAATTGAGTAAGTGTACCTCTTGCTTCTGAATAGTCGATGGGTGATAATGCATTTAACACGCGAGAATTGATTCTTCCAATTAAGTTGTTATAACGATTAATGACGTCATCATAAGTAGGGAAAGTAGAGAAAGTAGGGATGTTGAGTTGTTTGGCGTATTTGCCTAGTGTTGAGTAACGTAAATCAATTAACACCAGGATCATCACTTGATGTTTAAGATCAACCTTCCCTATTTGATCAATGTAGAAAGAGATCGGATATATAATGCTTTAGGGAACACTGCTTTTGTACAGACTCGTCGCTCAACCTATCCATTAAACGCGGGGTTGCCTGATTGGCAAACCATACTTTAGCTTCGATCTGCGCCACAGTAGCGACAACAAGGTATGCTAAGTCCTCATTTTCAATAACTACATGCGGATCTGAGCATGTCTAAGTATGCGGAGCAGATATCAATAATGTATTTCGTAGATATTGTAAATGAAACACAAGGCTTGACTATCATTTGCCTAGGCATATCGAACATTGTCTCTAGAGTTTCGTCCAAAGTTCTTCTGGAGCTCAGCCTGACGGTCGAAAACTTCTTCTGAAGTCGAAACTTCTCTGCGTCACGTTTTTTAGTATGATGATTTTTTTTGTTCGCTCTTTGAGGAAGGGTCTTCTGCACAGATTCTGTCGTGGAGGGTACATCCGCTGAAGAGACAGATACTTTGGTATCATTGAAATTCATTAGAAAAAAATTTAGTAAGATGTTTAGAAATTTTGCATCAACGTTATCATTAAATTGAAATAATTAAATAAAAATAATCAAATTAATAACAGAAACAAGTCAAAATGCGTCCTAAATAGCATGCAATTTCTTTATGTTTTAAAAATATTGATACATACCGATTTGCATTTCTCAATTGATATTTTGCAACTTTTGTAATTTCTTATTTAACGTTGTTTATAATGTTGCAAAATAAGAATGTTTCTTAATATAGTATTGGAGTACCTTCAACTTAACCTTTAGAATACTTACACAGAATCTTTAGTATAGCTGCTTTCAAAGTGATCAAAATCTCGCTACAAATGCTTTGAAGAGTTGGACTAATTAGAAGAAAGAATTTTACAAGCTGATCAATTAAAAAACGCTTCAAAGCGTTTACAACATCGTGTTGATTATACTCTGATATTGATAATCGATCAATTGCGGTTCACCTGAGATTCCCGATTTTGATTGGTAATCGCTCAGTCAATCAGCAAGCGAATTTTATTTGCATATCTCTTATAATATAGAACTCTAAGACTACGTTCCAAAACTTTTTCTCCGAGGAAAATTTTATTCTATATGCTATAGTATACATTACGTATACTATATATTTCGAGTAAAATTTTCCTCGTAGAGGAAGTTTTGGAACGTAGCCTAGAATGGATCTTTGGCAGTGATGAGAGTAGGAACACGAAGAGAGTGAGGGTATAGAGTTTGTATTACTAAAAGGGGAATACGGATGTCGAGCCACAGTATAACTAGTAGGGACACTTCGCGTTGGCACCTTTAATCTCCGTGTCGCTGTCACGTTATAACATTCGCCATATTAACCTTTGAAAAATTCAGGACCGAAAGAGGATGCCCCATATATAGTTCATTGCTTTGCTCTAAAAAACATAATTAAGGATGCCATGTAAATATAGTCAATGTAAAAATATTATCTTTTTTCAAAATTACATTTGATTATGTTTAATTAAGTTAACCTAGCATAAACTATTTATTTTTTGTAAAAACTAACCTTACGATATCTTTGGGATAAAAAAGTGCATTGTGAATTTTTACTATTATTACTGCATTGTTTAATACTGCACGTAACATAACTTTTCTTTTTTTTATCCATTTTTTAAAAATATTATTAGGTGTACAACTTTGCTTCCGCCGTTTTTTTCCGAAATTCGAGGCTTTATTGTAAAAAACTGGTTATACATTTATGATTCAAAGTATTGTCCATCGCTGGCCACTACTTTCTCCCATCTTTCGGGTAGCGTACGAATCCCGCGTCGAAAAAACTGGTCATCTTTTGAGGCTATCCACGAATCGATCCAATTTTTTACTTCTTCATAAGACCGGAAGTGCTGGTCAGCCAGGCCGTGTGCCATTGATCGAAACAAGTGATAGTCAGAGGGAGCAACGTCTGGAGAATACGGCGGGTGGGGTAGGACTTCCCATTTCAACGTTTCCAAGTATGTCTTGACCACTTTCGCAACATGAGGTCGAGCATTGTCATGCTGCAAAATCACTTTATCGTGTCTCTCGTTGTATTGCGGCCGTTTGTCTTTCAATGCTCGGCTCAAACGCATCAATTGCGTTCGATACCGATCGCCTGTGATTGTTTCAGTCGGTTTTAACAATTCATAATACACTACGCCGAGCTGGTCCCACCAAATACAGAGCATGACGTCAAAATCACCGTTCTTGAAGCGTTGAAACCACTCACGACACGTTCTTTCACTAATAGCGGCCTCACCATAAGTATTTGAGAGCATTCGATGAGCCTCAGCCGCAGATTTCTTCATATTGAAGCAAAAAATTAAAACCTCTCGCAAATGACGAGAATTTGGCTCGTAAACTGACATTTTCAATCGAGAATAATTTTATGCACAAATCGACTAATGTTTCTATGAGGTTATGTTGACAGATGCCCAAGTTTATTGTATGACGTCTATGATCTATTTATTTCGACCACCACTTACCGCTAAAGCCATCTATAGGAAAACGGCGGAAGCAAAGTTGTACACCTAATAATATTATAATTAAGATGGCGCAGCTCTTAAATTATCTTCTTTTGCCGGATATCTGCTCACACGGGATCTGTGTAATATATACGTTCTTGTCATCTTGCATTTCATTGGATCCGACCTAAAACAAAATACAAACCTGCGCGAACACCCTTTTTTCCGCTGAGTGTCTCTATTGGTTATATCGTGAACAAAGTTGAGAGACAGAATACGTATTTCTGTCTTCTTCTATCCTCTTGTGGCACATGCGCAAAAAGAAGAAAAATTACTAGAGGACAGAAAAATATTTTTCTATCCTCTTCTATCAAAAGCAGAAAAGTTACTGAGCAAGACAGAAATATACGTCTTTTGTCTCTTAATCTTATTGACACTTTTCACTTGTTGGATAGGCCATTTTCTTTCTAGTAGTAAGCTCTGTGAGTGAGAGGCACATAAATGGATGGACTTTCTTTTTCTGTTTACTAAGTGTGATTGGATAGAGCAGTATTGCTTTAATTAATGACAACCAATCAAACTTAGTAAAAAACAGAGAAAGAACATTTGTCCATTTACCTGCCATTTATCACTCTACTCATGTTTCTACTCCCACCACTGTCCTCAGTAGTCCATTCTATCGATGCGGGATCCTCATACAGACAACACTTTGATACAGAGCGCTGATTGGTAAATAACTGGTTATGGGGATAAAATTTACTTCCATCATCCGTTTTTCATCAATCAGCGTTCAGCGTCAAAGCGCCGTAGCTTGTATGAGGATCTGCTTAGGATGAATTCATACGTGGTGATTTCCAGCAAGGATACAGTCGGATACAGTGTAACACAGTGAATCATTTCTTTGCTGTTAAACAAGAATGAAACGAATGAATCAGGTGTATTCAGTACTACAACCGCTCACTAAGTGCTTGCATCTAATTGGCATATTTTGTTAGAATTAAAAATATAGATCAAACAGATACAAGAGTTCACTGAATGCGATTGTAGTCCCAATAAACGAGAATGGATTAAAATGGATTAAAATTTTTTTAATACGAATTTTAAATCCATGAAAATGGATTGAATGATTTATGAAATGGATTGGATCCGAGCTGACACTAGTTTAATATTCGAAAAAAAAAACATTCATATTTAAGAAACAATTATTATTACTCATATTTAAGAAATAATTATTTAAGAAACAAATTTTATTTCTAAGACGTTTATAATAATTATACCTGAAATTAACTACTTTAAATTGGTATTGAAAAATGCACCTTAGTGAGACTTCGACTTGGGATTATTATTACTTCTGGATTATGAATCTTCTACGTTACCTGCTATATCACTTTTTCAATTGGTAAATGTGTTATTTATTCTGTACAATTCATTCTTCAATTACAATCATCTAAATCAGTACACGAAATTATATAAATATAATAAAAATATCATTATTTAACAGATATTAATAAAATATAACAATTTAAATTACTATGAGACAATATTGGGTAAGTGTCGGATAATCTAATCTCGCTTGATTAATGTCGCACGCCGTGATCAGCATAATATTCGGGCTGTGTTCGATTTGGTTTGCAAATGTTCATGTGGATCATTCATTTCATTTCTAATCAAAGAGAAATAAAAGAACACAGCTCAATTATTTTTATGTGACTACTTTTTTGAACTTAGTTGGATTAAAACGAAAAATGTTCTACTTATAATTTTGAATAATTTAAGTAGCATTTATGGTCCACACACATTTTTAAATAAAACCTTTTTTTATTTAATTGGGTTGAAAAACTGCATTTCATATTTAAAATATTGAATTGAGCAGTATTCACGTTGCATACCCAGCAAAAGATGAAAATGGATTGAAATGGATTAAAATGAATTCAGATTTTCAGAAATACGAATTCATGAATGTTAAAACAAATCCTTTTCAATCTTGAATACAATTTTATTCATTTATAGAAATTACATAAACCAAATATTTATGCCTTTTTAATGAATGCATTTTTAATGAATGCATTTATAGGAATTGCGTAGAATATATTTCTATGTCTTTCAATCTAAAAATAATATTAGTATTAGTATTTTTTATGCATCGTGAATACTACTTCAGAATTGTGAATAGGAAGTGCAGTTTTTTAATTCAATTAAATTCAAAAATAATATCAGCAATTTCTGTGACATGAATATTGCTCAGTTCAATATTATGAATATGAAATGCAGTTTTTCAATCTAATTGAATAAGAAAAATTTTTGAAATGGATTATAAATGCTACTTAAATTATTCAAAATTATAAGTAGGAAATTTTTCATTTTAATCCAACTAAGTTAAAAAAAGTTGTTATGTAAAAATAAAATTAAGCTACGTTCTTTTGATTAGAAAAATGAATGATCAAAATGTGAACACTCGCAAACCAAGTCGAACACAGCCCGAATATTATGCTGATCACTGCGTGCGACATCGGCCAAGCGATATTGGATTATTCGATACTTACCCAATGTTGTTTCATAGTAATGTAAATTGTTTATATTTTATTATATCTGTTAAATAATGATATTTTTATTATATCTATATACTTTTGTGCACTGGTTTAGGTGGTTATAATTGAAGTAGAGAATGAATAACAACATTTACTAATTGTAAAAAAAGTAGTGTAGCGTGTAACATAGAAAATTCATAATCCAGATTTCCCAGTCCCAGGTTTCGAATCCCACTAAGGTGCTTTTTTTAATACCAATTTGAAGTAATTAATTTCAGGTATAATTATTATAAATAAAATTCTTAGGAATAAAATTTGTAATCCTTAAATATGAATGTTTTTTTTTTCGAATATTAAATTGTGTCAGCTCGGATCCAATTCATCTCAATCCTTTCAATCCATTTTTATGGATTTAAAGTACGCATTAAAAAATTTTAATCCATTTTAATCCATTCTCGTTTACTTGGTATGGATATCGTGCCATGTGTTTAGCATGTTTCAGTTGACAATTTTTTCCCCTGACGTGACATTTATAGACAGAGACGAAGATTTAGAGAGAGAGATGCTTGCAAACTAAGTTATTCCTTTCACAACAAGATTTGGGTTTACGTGCGATTTCAGCGTGCTCTGTTCACACGATGCGGGAAAATGATAATAAATGCGTTATAGCAGTTCAAAAAATTGTTATGAGATTGTAAATATTAATTGTAAAATATTAAATATTACAACAGTAATAATTGTTTTTACAATTCTATAAATTATATTTTATTTTAATAAACAAATTATTAACAAAGTTAGTAGTATTTAAATTATATTCATTCTGGATGCATCTTTGACGCACCATGTGAACATAGCATATAAAACTTGCGTATTGAAAGAGTACGGATTAGCGTTAATTAATCAATCCAGCAAACGAGAATAGATTGAAATGAATTGAAATGGATTCAGATTTTCAGAAATATTGATTCACGAATGTTAAAATGAATGCTTTTCAATCCTGAATGCATTTTTATTCATTTATAGGAATTGCATGGAGCATATCTCTATGCCTTTCAATCTAAAAATAATATTAGTTTTTTCTGTGCACAACACACACATTGTGAATACTGTTCAATTCAAAATTTTTAATAGGAAATGTAGTTTTCCAATCCAATTGCATCCAATTGAATCCAATCTAATTAAATCCAAAAAAAGTATTCGCTATTTAAATACGCATGGAATGACTGTGATTGGCTAGTTTCATAACATCAATATTATAATTTCGACGTAAAGCGTGCTGTAATGCTCGCATCAGATTACGGACGACTCAGTAAACGAGAATGGATTAAAATGGATTGAAATTGTTTTCTATCCAAATGCGTATTTTAAATAGCGAATACTTTTTTTGTATTTAATTGGATTCACAATTTGATTCAATTAGATTCAATTGGATGCAATTGGATTGAAAAACTGCATTTTCTATTTAAAATTTTAAATTGAACAGTGCAATGAAAATTTATCGAAATATTAATTATGTGATCGATGATGTATTTATGTATCATTATATTAATATGGATAATATTTGTAGTTTGTTCGGGGCACACATATACATGCTTTATCCTTACGAATAAATTTATCCTTCAGAATTAATATTATATTTATTGGAATATTTTATGATTTTATTATAAAAAATTGCTTTTGGAAAGCACATATCGCTAGAAATGCGATTTGTAGAAAAATTAAAATTAGTGAGATATATGTATAGAAATATATGTATAGAAAGTTTTTATTTTAGAGTCTTCGTAAAAAATTTGTCCAAATACATTACATTGCAATATTGCTGGAACGTTTTGTTGCAATATAACAAAAAGCAGACATCTTAACATTGTTGGAATTTTGCAACAATGATTCAGCAATGTGTCGCAACCATCATGCAATATTGTTTCAGTGAAATCATTCTACAATGTTTCTGCAATCTTTCTGTGCTGTATGAGTAGAAATCTGTCCGAGATCTCGAACAGAGAAAAAACAAATCACATTTGAATAATTTGATCACATAACTATTGATTAATTCTTTCTTCATCCGAAGTCTCGCAATTTATAGTATCGTGGACACAAGAGGTTTGTTCGCGTCGCATGCTCCCAATATATACTTCTGTAATAGCTTTTTCCCTTTCTCATGCCCTCATTAGAGTGAGTAAGAATTATGGCAATAAACTTAAGGTTTTAGCGCTTGCTCCAACATGCTCTATAGAGGTTTGTTTGCGTCGCATGCTCCAATATGCTCCTATAGTTTACATGGTGCACTTGATACACGTATTAGTAACTAGTAACTTTCTATTAAATTATTTTAATTTCAGTGATGTATTTAAAGAATGATGTATCACATTGGTACAGTATACATCATAATGATTAATTAAATACACATCATGTATATATTTCAATGTATCACTGAAATTAAGAACATTCAATAGAAAGTTACTAGTTAGTATTCATATCATGTAGCACGATTATATGAACCAAATGTCGATCCGATTATATGAATCGAATATCATCTCCAGCCTTGAAAAGTAAATGATGTATTCTAAGAAAAGTGGACGTTGCTATATAATTTACATCCATTTTGTCAGAGGGCAGTAGTGCGCGGCAGCATTTTACGGTTACAGGTTTTGGGCCACATGTCCTTTCTCAGGTTTCTCTTTGCCCGTATCAAGTCATCAAGTGCACGATGTAAACTAAGTCATAGCTTTCAATAAAGGTGCTCCTACTCACTCCAATGTACTCATTAGAGTGAGTAGGAACTTTTATCTCTCAGAAGCAGTGTTGGGTAGTAACTAATAAATAAAGAGTTTTTGCAATAATGCTTGAATTCAGATATAGTGAACGCTAAACTTACGTTATCCTTTTCTTAATTTGTTTTTAAAAAGAAAACAACGTGACCGTAACATTCATTATATCTAGGGTATTGCAAAAACTTCTTAATAAATTATAAATTAAATAAAAA
>NW_017259241.1:198393-206317 GCF_001594045.1 Atta colombica | reverse complement strand
TTTTATTTAAATTAAAGTTTTTTTTTTAATTATTTCTCTAAATGCTAATATTATTTTCTATAAAATTTTAAACAAATTAGTTTAGAAAGAGACTAATAAAGGTGCTTTTTTGTGTTGTCATTCGACGCTCATTTTTAGCGTTAAAATAGGTTGCGTCAAAATTAATGCTTGATATTCGTGAATTTTTATCACATGATTTGTTTTGACGCTAAAAATGAGTCGAATGTGAGCATGAGAAAGCACTTTGATCATTTGTAAAGCTATATCCACACAACTTGCATAGCTACAAAATTATCCAATCGCATTTCTTTTATAAAGATGCATGTAAAATGCGATTGGACAATTTTCTTTATGCATACGTTTATGCGGCTATGCAAATTTGTGTGAATATACCCTAATGGGCGTTACATTCGTAGTGTTTAAAGATGAACTTGAGATAGGTTTACATTCAGAGAGCATTATCAGTTTTTATCATGCTATCTCTCTTTACATCTAATAAGTAAAAAGAAAGAATAAAAAACTTTTATTTGTGTAATTTTCAAAGAACGGCCAAGACAAAAAGGAGTACAAGATTACACAACATTTTTATTTTTTAAAATTAATTATATTTTATTTTTCTTTTATAATATAAATATTAAAATATGGAAATACTTATATAAAAATACTATTTTTTATTGTTAAGAAACATTTTTATTATTTCATACAATTTAATAAAATATTTAATTTATCTCATAAAATCTATATTATAATTATTTCAATATTTTAAGTAGTTAAAAAGAAATTAAGATATTTTGATTTAGTAAAAACAATATTTTTCAAAATTAACTTTTTATTTAATTTAAATTAATCCTACAACGTAATTTTAATGATATTAGTTTTTTGTTTAATTTTTAGCTTAACTAAATTAAATTTATGAACTATTAACTTTAACTTTTATTTAGTTAAAACATAATATTAATTTATGTCTAAAAATACCTTGCCTAAAAATAATATTGCGTTATATTAGATTTTTTCAGCTTATCTTTTTATGAAGTTACGGAGGCATATTTACATAATTGGATTTTGCAATTTAATTCTTGAACGTTATAATAAATAAAATTATCTGTATCTCAATTATTATAGTGCAGATTGGGTAAAATATAATGAATTTATATTTTATCTTTTTTTTCCAACAAAAACGCTGTACATAAGCCTTCAGACGACTTTTTTGATCACGAATGTCGTAATTACATTGCGATTTCGATTGTGATCAAAGTCTCGCTATAAATGCTTTGAAGCGTTTGATGGACCAATCAGAAGAAAGAATTTTATTAATTGACCAATCAAAAGACGTCTCAAGCATTTGTAACTTAAAGCATTTGTAGCATCGCTTTTACTGTATACTCTTTATATTTTACTTCAATATTTTAATCGTAATTTCAATATAAAAAATTTTTCTTCGACAGAGACTTCATGTTGTCCTCTCCTCTCATTGTCTGAGACAACAGAAATGTAGTTGTTGGAGAGAGAGGAAGGAGAAGGTTTAAACGGCTCCACGTTATCCACATATAATGTGATCATACGATGTGACGTTTCTCATGACGTCACAATCGTCACAGTTACGATACAATGGCGGCTATATAGCCAACTTGAGAGCATTAAATCTGATATTTTTAAACATATGTGATTCAAATAAGATTAAAATTTATTATTTATTATTGTACTTTCCATTACCTTATGATAAGTGTCTCCGCTCTTGAAATAAAAAAGCTGTAACATCGCTTCAACCTGCTTTTATTAATCGAGGAAGGTCGAACCATTTTCTTTATATTTTGTTCTGGTATTGTGGCAATATTCTCACACATCAAGCCATCAAGAGCAATCTCAAGATTCTCAAGCAATCTTTATGGCAGTGTCAGCGGATGATGTACGTTGTGTCACTCTTGGAATTGTTTAAGATCTATCAAACATTTACTGTTCAGGAAGTTAGCTGTTTGTGACTCGTAAGTAAAAAGTTATTATTGAAACAGTTAATTATTCGGTAGAAATAGTAATCTAAATTGATAATACATGACTGTTTTAGAGTCCTAACCTCTTTTATATTCTGGTGTAATGAATTTCGACTAACCTTTCGCCGCGTATAAAATCTTTACAGATCGTTCGCTGCAATCATATAATTTCTTTCTTCGAGAGTGCGATGTGACAAAAGTGAACAACAATAGTGAGAAACTATTGAAAAATATTCTCTTTGAAGAAGAGATATAAATTTGAAGTATGCATCATATTTAAATAAAAAGAAAAATAAACGAAAAAATATTAAAAAAAAAATTTTTTTTAACAAAAGAAAATATTCTTTTAGTCAGGGAATAGAAAGTTATTTTTTAAAAATATAGTTATTCGTTATCGAATAAAAAAAGTAACGAGTTACTAGTTATCGATTTTTAAAAGTAAGTGGTTGCAGTTACCATTACTTGAGAAAGTAACTTTTCATTATTTTTTCGTTACTTTTTAAGAATCGACGATCACTAATTACGGACAGGTGCTTAAAGGCTTTCTAGTTTCAAGTGTTATGAGTAGCTTGTGTTCAATCGAATTGTGTGCAAAGTAATGATAAAAGTAACTGTAAAATTTGTTATTGTTATAAAAAAAAATGTAACTACGTTACTGTTACAGTTATAAAAAAAAATAATGCAATTACCAGTAGAGTTACAAAAAAAGTAACTTGTAACTTTGTTACATGTAACAAGTTACTTCCATTTCTTGCCTTTAGTAAGTAATATTATATTGTAGCAGTTATCGTTTTACTAATCAAAATGAGACATTATTTAATATCTGTGATTTAATTATTTTTTTATAACGACCAAAAATATAATTTATATTTGTGATCCGTTTTCTGTTCCTGCATTAGGCTGTACTAGAACTCTTTCATTTTCGAAATATTAAACATATACCTCACTTTAAATTCCAAAAGTGTACACTAATTCAGCCACAGAAAACAGATCTGTTAATTTAATAAATTATTTTATTTTTTGAAGATTTCGAATCTTCATTTCTTCTATCATTTCTTCTTTGCTTGTTTAATGTAAGTATCTATGTATAATTATGCATGACATTTAAAATTTTTAACATATAGAATTTTAAATTTAATTTATTGTTTTAAGTTTCCTAAATTTATTTTTTAATTCTTTATATTATAATTTTATCTATAATTATATCTAATGAAATAATATAATCTTTAGACTGCCTGTATTTTTTCGTTAAAAGTTTTTTCTCTTGTATACAAAATTCTTATATAGAAAATATTTCTGTATAAATAACATACACATGGCGTAAAATATCGAGATTTGTGCAGAGCCACAAAAGTGGCTTTCGCGGGGGACGTCAAATAAAAAAATTTTTCATTTTCTCAAAAATAGTATTTGAGGGTTTTTGATATCTCTGATTCCAATTCTGAGTATAGATTTATCTCTAGAGTTCTAAACGTAATATTGACAACATAAATGAATATAACGATATATAGACTCATGCAGAGAACTTTTCTTTAGCTAAACTGTACATTCCATTCAAGTTCCATTTTGAAATTTTCAGAGTTATTTCATAATTGAAATGGAAATATATTTTTACAAAATTTTTAAATTAGTAAGTTTATGAAGAAAAATGTTAAAATTTGTAAATAAAATGACTTATTTATACAAAAATGATAAATTGAAAATATCCATAAAACAATTTAAAATCTTTAAAATTGGTCTCTTGCATTTTTTTGTAAGACTAATGGTTTCGATGATATAATAATTTGAATTTCGCATGAGCGAATGTTTTTTATGAATTTCTTTAACTTAACTTTTAACTTACAAGCGTGAATAATTTTACAAAAAAAAAATTTGAAATTTTTTTTGCGAAACACATGTCTCATATTTTTGTCTGTAAAATATGTCAGTAAATTAAAAAAAAAATGACGATGTTTTAAAGATGCTGTTTTAAAGATGCGGCATGGAATACCTCATATATTTAATATAATTAATATTTAAAATACTATCAAAAATTTTAACTCTCAAGAGCACAAAAGTGGCTTTTCCGGCAGTTTAAAAGTTAAAGCTTAAATAAAAATCTTTTCTAAAGAATAAAATAATCTTTTTTATAATTAAAATGTATGTAAAAATTTTTGAATAGTTCGATAGAAAAATATTGATATATTAATTGATATATAATTTTTGTCATTCATGTATCGATATATTAATGATTAAATTAGTACATACTAATTTGTTTATTACATATATATATTTGTATGTACACGCGTTCGCATATGCAATATACATATAAATATATATGGTAGTAGATACACATACAAGTATATAGGCTATAAGAATTTCTAAGTTTAGGAAACTTCTACTTATCGTTCTTTATTGTGACATTTAAAATGCTAATCTCTTATATAATATCAGAGTGCACATATACATCCCACATTTTCAATTATGCAAGCAAGAAATAACAAAAATGCGTCTAAATCGAGATACACGTTTCTTGTTTTAAATTCGTGGCGTATTTATTATTGTTTATAGATAACGTTGGGAAATTGCTTTGTATGCAAAGATAGTTTCAATTTTCGCTACAAAGAGTTGTTATAACTTTATAGAGAGTTGCAAACAGTTAATTATGTAGTAACTAACGTTATCAGTTAGGTCTAAACAACGTTTTATTTGGATGGAAATAATATCAAGATGTAATTATTTATTGGAAAAATATTTCAATTAATGGTAATAAAAATCGAAAACTGTCGGCAATCGTAATAATTTTTTATTCGTTGAGTACTCATTTATCATAATAGTATTAATCTTTATCTTCAATAGAAAAAAACAAGAAAAAAGTGTACTTGTTTGCATATATATAAGTAATTATATAAGTAATTATATAAATAATAGTATACAGGGTGTCCCATTTGAAGTTTAGAATGCAGTTATCTTCCAAATTATCTAAAAAATGTTATATGATTCTAAAAAATGTTTTAAGTTTGGAACTTATCTCGTTTTCTCGTTTTGATTTTCATAAATTCTCTCTAGGTTTCTCCAAATTTTCAAGGTGACTTTTTTTAATGAAATATAATTTTTATTTACATAATTTTTTTACATAATGTATGATTATTCTACATATAAAAATATTAATGGAATTTTAAAGGATTAGAGTCATATTGCAAGTAGCACTTACACACAAACGATTTACGTATCATTATATTGCTACATATATCAATATCTCACGTATCATATGTCTAAATTTTCATATAACAATAATGTTTTAATTAGATGTATAATTAGATGTTTAATTAGATGTATAATTAGATGTATAATTAGATCCAATTTTAAAAACTCCACATTATTTCTTCGTACAAACTACTGATCTATGGATTATTGTTTCATAAATTATATAACTTTGATCCTAAAGTTGTTTATATTGATTAAATGCAATAATTTTTGTATAATAATTATTTTTTTCTTTGTTTATAAATTTGAAAATCATTTTCTAGAATTAAAGTATACGCATTAATACGTGTCTGTGAGGAGTTTATGTGGAGAACAAAAAAAATTGTTTAAAAATTAAGGATGCACCGAATCGTAAAATTATTGGATATCGGATAGAACATAACATCGAATATCTATTTAATCGGTATTTAATCGGATATCCGAGAAGGCAATTTTTTCGAGTCGGATATCCAACGGATAATTTCGAGAAAATGTTTTCTAAAAAAAATGTCTATAGAGAAAAAGATTACAATTTTACAACAGTGTATAAGATATTATAGCATCATTAATATGTGTACTTGTTTCTACAACATTTACACAAAAAAAAAATCAACAATTTAATGATATCCAATTTTAATCGGATATATTCCCGGATATTAATGATATCCGACTATCCGGTTGGATAGTAAAAAAGTGTCTGATAGTATCAGATAGTGGATACTTTTCGGATATCTGATACATTCTCCAAGATATCCTCTGTTCCCGGCCACGAACCACTTTTTCTAATATCGTGGCTAAGCAGTTCTAATCCCACAAAGTATTTAGAGTCGGCCATATATCAAATAATACATCAATAATACATCAATAATATATCAAATAATATCTACAAATTTCACTAGCTCTTAACTCTTAATACTGAATATTGGGCGCTAAGCACGAGAGAGAGCATGCCACTCTTCCTCGGAATTAGCTAAAAAATTCTACTTAAATTTATCAAAATTCCTAGTTTAAATTGAGATCTTTATCATTTCTTAGTTCAATATGGTATTAGAGCTGTCACTATCATAACATTTGCTTGATATAAAAGTTTTGCAATTTGTATTTATGAAATGGTACACAGATATGTACAATACCGGTCAAAATTATATCAGACAAAAATCAAAATTATGGTATATAAGACATTAGATTATTGTTGAGGTGTCTAGTCGAAGTGTGCTTTGATCCACACTACTTGCGCCTTCCAATTTTTTGCGGAAATTAATGGTTTCTTCATTCGGGTCATCGATCACACATTCTTTCGACGGATCAGATTGTTCAGAAGTCAATATTTCTTCAGCAATGTCCGACGCCGATGTGGATTGCTGCGAGATATGCGAAGGATGTTGCAATCGACGAGAAAAGTAATATAAAATGATTGGCCATTCTTCTTTTTAACATAGCTTTGCTAGACTTTTAGACCTTAAGAAACTTGATGTATTGATGTGAAATTGCATCTTATATATATATTCATCCTTGTTTGTGGCTCTTTACAATGACTTTCTGTTATAGTTCATCTATTAGTACCACGAGTATTTGTCATAATATAAAACACTAAGTCTAATTACTAAAGGGGGGTTATGACGGTAAAAACTACGGCTGTATCATAAAAAGTAAAGAAAATACTATAATGTGATTCTGGAAAAATTAATAAAAAAATTAAAAAATCATGGTGTACATAATCAAATCTCATACTTTACGTACAAGGTATACTTGCTACCAAGTGTCTACTGTATAAATTTGAGCGCATTCGATTCACTTTGACAAAAGTTATGCTCAAAAAGTCGAAAGATGATATAATTTTAACCGATATTGTAGTTCGCATAAACAACGTCGAGTTCTTGAAATTAAACTTAATTTTATCACGACGAATTTGAAGACATGGTAGTGTCTTAGCGCGAAGACATGGCATGAGACACTGATCTAGTTTTTACCGAGGGTTTAATCCTGTTATAGTCGAACGACAGGGGAATCGTCGACTGTAATTGATTGGTTCTTACATTTTGATCCGGATTATGGTAAATTCTCGGTGGAAATTAAACCAATGTCTTCGCACCGAGACACTACCGTGTCTTCAGATTCGTCGCGATAAAATTAAGTTTAATTTCAAAAACTCGACGTTTGTTTATGTGAACTACAATATCGGTTAAAATTATTTCTGACTCGGATTAAACTCTCGGTGGAAATTAGACCATTGTCGTACTCGTTTACTTTACGACCTGGTGAATTGCGCTTGGGATTATCGCCGGATCTCAGTAACAGCTGGCTGACTCGGTCGAGTTTTAAGTACACTTAAATTAAAAAAATAGTTAAATTAAAAAATAGTTACACTCCGATTGTATTATACATGCTTTTATTTTTCTCTATATGTCCTATAAAGAGATATTGCGATGCAAAGTCCGGATCTGTAACTTTTTTGTAAGATTCAGATAGGTCGTCATTGTCATCGGTTACATAATGTAAGAATACAAAGTGTACCATTATGCATAATGGCGATAGCAATACTGAAAATAATCAATCAAATTTTGGCCTTTATGCATTTTCCTGCGCATAATAGCGCTGGCGTATTGGAATAGCCAAACAAATTTTGGTCTCTAATTCACTCTTCTACTCCTCGGAAATGATACATCTTGTCTTCTTACATGATCGATTATATTCCATGCATTCTTTCTGGT
>NW_017259241.1:189591-198293 GCF_001594045.1 Atta colombica | reverse complement strand
TCATAACGCTGATCATATATATATATATATATATGATCAGCGTTATGATCTGTATTATGATAGGGTCTAAAACAGTGCAGCAATTTCGGTAGTGTGTCGGTCTAAGTGTCTCGGTAATAATAAATAGATAATTGTTGAGTTAAGCATTCTCACTTCCGATGTTGATAAAATTGGGATCATTCAATGTGTTTTTGTACGAAATGAACGAATCTGACAAAAAAAGTGTCGCTCTGTCCCGTGGACCATATTATCGTTAAAATCGACTATTTAGATTAGAAAATTTGTCACATCGATGATATAAAGGGACATAAGAACATGTAAGGACATGTAAGTGAGACTACAATAAGTATTTTCTGCTTCAATTACATAATTCTCTACTTTAAAACACATTTTTTGCTTCAAGAATATAAATTATTTTCTATATAATTTTTATTCTTACAGCAGAGAATTTGTTTTGGTTAAATATTTGTTTGCTTTAAAAATATAAATTCTCTGCTTTGAAAACAAATTTTCTACTGTAATAATAAAAATTATATAGAAAATAATTTGTGTTTTTATAAAAAGATATCGAATCCAATATATCTGTCAAAAGTACTTTAAATTACTTTCGTCTATTAACGTTTTTATACGTTTGTATATTTTTTTAAAAGTATTTTTTCTTATTTAAATCATATAAAATTATTTAATTCGAGATAGCTTTCTTCCGCGAAGAAGTAACTTCCTTATATACATAATGAGAATGTTGAGATGGATAAATATTACATCAGTAATCTACCAATTATTAAGTAATGGGATTGAAGTATGGATTTATTAATGGCAATTTATTAATGGCAATTATATCGCGTTACTAAATGTGTAAATTATGTTGGATTGATATATAATAATTGATTGAATTTATCAACTAAATACGAGACTGCCAATTACGATCAAAGTTAGATATTTAGAGTAATACATCAATATGTATTTAAAATTATTTCAGAATTACGATTCCGCGTCAATTACTTTTGGATTTGTAACTCATTTAATTTGAAATACCCCAAAATTAAATTAAAACCTGTAAAGAACTTATTGCGAAACATATTACCTAGGCAGGGAATTGAATTCGGATTTCACGTATATCATTCAGCTTAGTTATCCTTAAAAGCGTTCTCACAAATAAAAATATTTTTTGCAATAAGTTCTTCACAAATTTTAATTTAATCTAGGGAGGATTACTAATATCTCAGATTGTTGCAAGTCCAAATATAATCGACATATAATAAAAGTTCTGAGATAAATGTTTATAAAAATATTGATTACCCTATTTATAACAGTAATTGACTCATATTTAATTAATTTATTTATGTAAGCGGTCCTATTTCAAATATTAATATTTTATAAGCGTCTTCAACAAGACTCAGGATATTATTTTAGAAAATAAAAATAATGTATTGCAAAAATAACAGTCTGTTACGACATGGTAGAAATTTTAAATGTTTCTTCGAAAGACAAATTCGGAAATCGATCGATGACAAAATCACATACATGTATCCGACAAATGTTCATTGTTACTGTCCAACATATAGCAACCTTATTACTTAATTATCCAATTACTGATGAAATATTTAACTAAATCTCAACATTCTTATCATGTATATAAGGAAACTACTTTTTTGTCTCATTCAAATTAAATATATGAGGTCTATTGCGTTGCTTGCACTTTTTACATTCATCATCTTCGCATTTTCTCTTTTCAAGGCCAAATATATATTTATCTCATTTTAATATAAAAATATTTGTGGATTTCATGCAGCATGAACAGACCTATGAGTTGAAAGAGAAATTGTAAGAGTTAACGCGAATGTTGATTGCGTAAAAAGAAAAAATACTAGATTTACATTACATTAAATGTGTATAGATATATGTGATATTTTCATAAGTTTTATTTCCTAAATTTACATTTTTAATTTAATTAAATGCGGGAGGGAGAGGGAAAGGAAGAGAGAGAGAGAGAGAGAGAGAGAGAGAGAGAGAGAGAGAGAGAGAGAGGAAAAGAGTGTTCAATCTAGAGAGCCTAGTCGAAAAGAGGCGTCAATTGATCACATGATTCTGAATAAAAATTACGTAAACATTATTTAGGCATTACAACATTATTTCTCTCAGTCCTTTCTTACAACTTATTTGATTCTATTACTTTTACTAGGTTTATAACTTTTTACACGAAATGAGGGTCTTCTTGCACCAAAAAATAGGTTGGATTTTTTTTTTAACGCGAAAATGACAAATTTACAATCTTCCATGCGAAATGAGAGCCACCTCACATTAAAAAAATGGATTGAGTTAGGATTAGGTTTTTTTAACGCGAAATGATGAACTTTATGATATTATGATAAAATACATTTGATGTTGTTGTATTGAAATAACATTTATTTAGAATTTGTAATAAATTTGATGAGAGTCGATTGACGAGAGTCGAGGGTGAGAGTCATATGCCCCTTTGCGCGGGAGGAGGGGGGGGGGAGTGAGAGTCATGCGCCCCTTTGCAGGGGGAATCAGGGGAGGGTAAGAGTCGATGATGAAAGCTACCTGAAACCTATTAGAAGATCATGATCTTGACAACATGTGTCAAAGTCATGGTATTCCCAACAGTGCATGACTATCAAACATTTTAAAGCAGGTAATTTTCGTGTATAGTTGAACTTCTTTTGTTAATAATTTTTTAACGAATAACGAGTGATGGCTAAAATTTGTTGGAAGTTATTCAGAATCATGATCTTGACAACATATATCAAGGTCAAGGTCATCGGAGCTGCCCTATTCTGAATAATTACCAATTATTGTATAAGATAAATTTTTTAAAAAATTGTTGCATTTAAAAATACATTGAATTGTTAGAAAATATATATTTAATAACTATATTTAATATATTTAAATTTAGTATTATATTTAAATTGTTATAAAATTTCGCATCTGAATCATCATATGTAATGAGATATAAGAAATAACCTTTTAAATTATCACGTATCAGAATCGTGACATATTTTTCAAAGAAAAGATAAGTTTCTTGGAATAGGTGATAGGAATAACTGTGCGGTAATATAAAGTTCATATATACATTCAAGATTATAATAAATGGACAGTATAAGAATATTCACATAGTAAGCTTACGTTCAGTGCTTTGTCATAATCATACAATTTGTTAAATTGTTTTTATATTACGAAGCAAAGTTTAACATTTTTAGACATGATTCTCAAGCTATTTAATATTGTTAGACTTTTATTAGCATTTTATTAGCTATAAGTTCAATATATCTAATAGAAACACCAATTACTAAAGTAGAATCAAAAGAACACATACAAAAATTTGTTGGATAGCATTTTTCGCTATAATGGATTGGAAATAACAAAAGAAATTTATCTCGATTATCAAGAACTTACATAATTCTGAAATAATTGAAGATGACGAAGAAACATGAAGTGATGATAATTTAAATTCTCATCTTTAATGTTCGCACGAAATTAGACAGTATAAGAGAATATGTTTACGCGTAGAATCGTACAACAAAGACACGCAGCAAATTAACAAAATTATTTTATCTATGCCTATCCTTTAAAAAAAGGCAAAAGTGAATGATGGACAAATAATAACGATATAACGGCTAGATTGAACATAAAATTATGATGTGATTAGACATTATTACACAATGATAAAATAATACAAGAATGTAATGAAAATTGCACAACTAACGTAGTATTACAAATGCACTAAAATAACGAAACGCAAAAAGATCGCGTCACTCACTCACAGAAATACATTCTGCTCGCCGACCAGCATTCACGAAAACGTTAAAAGTAAAAAATTAGAAGATAAAAACTGAGTGCAATAACCACCAACATATAATCTAACCAACAATAATCACCAATGACTATAATAAAAATGTGCAGCGAGTTAATAAGTAAAGGCAGCACTTTTCACAAGAGAAAATGCAGAAATTGAGCAAGAAGGCGAAATCAGACCAGAGCAGCGAGCAGAGATGTTAACAGCATGAGATTCATGAGAAATTCTGAGAAAAATTTTATCAGGGTAAGCATAAAGTTTTTTGTTTATACCTATTTTATTTTATATCTTATTATCTGTAATCTTATTGTTCGTGACGGCTGTGACTTAAAAAAGTAAGGCAACCCAGCACAGAAAGATTGCAAAATGATTGCAGATATATCTCATTGCAATGTTGTAATATTGCAAATAGATTGCGCAATGTATTTATAATATTATTGCAATGTTATAGCATCATAAATCGCTTTCAGCAAGATTGCGCTGTAATGTCGTAGCAATTGCAGCGCAATTGTATTTGCAACTATTATTAAAAATGTTTCTTTTATTACAGAATACAATTTGTAATATAAAAAAAGGCAAAAAAAGAACTAATCAATATATATTTTTGTATATTATACTTAATTGCAAATTTTATATGCAAGTACAATATATATATTTTAAAAATTTTACATATGTAAAATTTGAAGTATGTAGACATAAATTTTATATTTTTTTTATTTTATATATTTTTCGCAAATATATATTTTTCACTTTATGCAGCTATGCCTATTTGGTACAGATTTTTAACTAGTGAAATGGAAATAATAAGAAATTTCACGCATTCTATTTTATTTTTTTGCAATATTCAAAGAATTTTTTTAATCCATATAGTCCAAAGATTATAAGAGTTGATTATAAAGTTTGAAAACTTGAAAAATCTTGTCGCGCGGCAGCAACAAATGTTTCAATGAAAACTATAATTCCTAATAGCTTCCGCACATTAGACGCGGAAACACTTGTTGCGCGATAAAATGCGACGCAATAACCAATAAGCTTACAGTTCTTAACATGTTCATTGATTACTGAGTATTTTGTCGTGCGGCGTTTCCGCATCCAATGTGCAGAGGCCAATAAATTAATAAAAATAATTAACAATCATATAACGTATAATTGAAAGCGAAATGGTTAAAATCTATTTTGTTTACAGATGGTACTCTTCTCTCCGTTACATCCCCAGCTAGTGATTGATCGATATCGAATTAACATCGATCGACATTGAATTAATATCGATTTGATATCGAGCGTTGAATTAACATCGATTTGACATTGATCAATCATTTCTGGCTGGGCTGGAAAATCAGCTTACTCTCCCAATGTGTCTACAGCTCTGCTACTATTAATTGTAGACGACAGTTTACAATTCTTAATACTTACAATGTTGTAGCGATATTATAGCGCAATCTGTAACATTACAACGTTTTTGCAATGTTATATACAACATTACTGCAAGTTTCTGTGCTGTATGGGAAGAGTAATGACAGATGCTATATCAGAACGCTACAGCTAGAACGTGAATACTTGCCGGAAACTTCCTCCTATTGGAGACTTCGTCCTAGCTACCGGGATAACTTCGGGATCGTGGGCAAGCTAATGATCGTTTTTCTGATTCATCTTGCCATCAATAGTAAAAATTTTTTCATCAGAAAAAATATGATCTACGGTTTGCAACTTCGTTTTTAATGCACATAGAAGCAAATTGCAGTAAGCAACTCTTAATTTTGGTCATCTCAGACAGCATCTGTCGTATTTTTAACACGTAGGACTTGTAGCATAAATTTTTTTCTGCAACACATGGTAGCTAGATTCAATGTTGTTGCCAATTTCCTCTGAGACTATCCTGGGTCCTCTGAGATGAGCTCTTGGATCCTTTGCACAAATGCCGGGATCCTTACTACCTTTTGAATAACTCTTCTTCGGCAGAATCTTTCTTGGATTTCTCCGAAGGCATATATTTTGCCGCGACGTCGTACACTATCTCGAAAAATCGAATTATTTATTATCGGTGAATGTTCAGTGCAAAGATCTTCGATTATTGTTGCTTTTCGATTATATTCCGCACTTGATTTTACCAGTTATTTTAAAGTTATGCCCGTTTACTGCATGCCTCTGACTTATTCGAACGTCAATAACAACCTAGCACTAAGATTGCTAGCAATGTGATTGAAAATTCAAATTGAAATTTGTCCAGATTTTGGTGGAATATCCTACAGTAGTAGGTGTTATATTACTTAAGAATCAGGTCAATAGATATTTTTTGTTTTAGTCTACGCTTAGTTTTTTTAACAACTATGAGGTAGTTAGTTACCAAACAATTGAGATGACTTTCTAGTTTGTTTTTATGGTTTAATGCTGCTTTTTATTTCGTTTTTTATTGTATTTTGATTTTAATTGTTGGTATACCTAGGTCATGATGAAGAATTTCATTAATAACAAATCAAGATGCATCAACAATGATCCATAGTACTTTAAACTGAAATTTTTGAATGATTAGTTTACGATAAAATTACGTAAAGTTAATGTAGATAAAACAAAGAAGAAATTAGTCTGTTAATATAACGATGTAAAAGAAAATTGATATCAGTCGATATAAAGATTGTACAAAAAATAAAGAAATAAATTAAAAAATAAAAATAGAATAGAAAATACTTTAGAAAATATTTTAGAAAGTTTATTCTAATATTCGGAAATAAAAAATTAGATCAATCAGAAAAAATATATAATGGATAAAGCAAATTATATTTTGTTTTATATATACTATATTTTTATTTTCCGAAATATTATACTATATTTTTATTTTTCGAGTGATTTCATTTTTTATTTGCGTGCGTGCGTACGTGCAAAATAGAATAGGGAATTTTTACAATAACGTGAATCCAGATACGCTAAAGTCACGTTATTCTTTTCTTAATTAATTATTAAAATTAAGAAGATAACCTGACCTTAGCGTTCACCGTATCTGGATAAATGTATTGCAAAAACTTCTTAATGTGACCTTAATATTCATCGTCTGGATAAACGAAATTGCAAAATTTTCCCTAATAACTCTAAGACAGTTGATTGCAACGAGTTCCTTGCGATTGCTTGCATCAGACGGTCAATGCGCCGCCCCTGCTTACTTTCTGTACGCGGCCTGTGATTCGCTATCTTTATGCTTTAATAACTCAAAAAGTAAATATCGGATAAAATTTTTGTATAGTAAAAATCGTCTCAGAATTCAATCAGGAACACGTCTTTGTAAGAACAGGGTTATTCTGATAATCGTGTATGTAATTATGTATTAACTTTTATCCTTCTTATTATTATCTTTTATTTATAAAGTATTGTATACATGATGTTTGGTAAATTTTGACAAAGCGTTCGTGAGCAGGTAGAGCAAACTAAAATGAATCAAGAGTCTTTTACTAGTTTGTAATTTTCACAATAGTTAACGAGATATTAATTACTAAAAATCAATACTAAATATTGGTTTTCAATAATTTTTTACTCGAGTACTATAAACTTTACAGAAAAATAATAAGTGACAAAAACTGTTTATTTTTTTCTCATAGAGCTTTAAAAATTTTTTCAGAATTTTTTATCATATTTATAATTTTTTAGTACCGTATTTTTTCATGTTGATAAAAATAAGAAAATGCAATACTAAAAAGTATTGGGAATACAAATAAGTTTCCGCTGTTTTTTATCAAAAATTTATTGTGAAAGAACGGTACATAATATTTTATTCAAAGTAATGGCATCACTAGCCACTACTTTTTCCCATCTTTCTGGTAGCATGTGGATACCGCGTCGGAAGAACGCTTCATTTTTTGAGGCTATCCAATCGATATAATTTTATCTTCATATGATGTGAAGTGCTGCTCAGACAGGCCGTGCGTTATCGGAACAAGTGATAGTCAGAAAGAGCAATGTCTGAAGAATACGGCGGGTGGGGTAGAACTTCTCATTTGAGTGTTTCTAAGTAGGTTTTGACCGGCGCCGCAACTTGTGGTCGAGCATTATCATGCAGGAGAATAATTTTGTCATGCTTGGAGTAGTAGTGGGCGCGTTTTTCCTTGAGTGCTCGGTTCAATCTCATTCATTGTGTTCGATAGAGAGCCCCAGTAATGGTCTCGTTCGGTTTGAGCAACTCATAATACACAACACCAAACAACCCCCCAAATACACATGAGTTTTTTTCCATGAATATTCGGCTTGGTTGTCGATGTTGAAGCATGGCCAGGTGGTCCCCATGATTTCCTCTTCTTTGGGTTATCGTAGTGGATCCATTTTTCATCATCAGTGACTATACGATGCAAAAAACCCTTTCGTTTATGCCTGGCAAGCAGCATTTCACATGTGAAAATCGGCGTTCAACGTTTCTCAGCTTCAGTTCATATGGAACCCAATTCCCTTGCTTTTGAATCATTCCCAATGATTTCAAACGATATGAAATTGTTTGTTGAGTCACTCCTAATGTAAGTGCAAGTTCTTTTTGTGTTTGGCACGACTCTTCATCTAATAATGCTTCCAATTCTGCGTTTTCGTACACTTTCGGCCTTCCGCTGCGTTCATTGTCTTCGATGTCAAATTCACCGTTCTTAAACTTTTGAAATCACTCACGACAACTTCTCTCACTTAAGGCAGCATCACTATATGCTTCTACAAGCAATCTATGAGCTTCAGCTGCAGATTTCTTCAAATTAAAGAAGTAAATCAAAAGTTCCCGCAAATGACGTTCATTCGGCTCAAAACTCGACATTTTCGTACAAAAAAAAATATATGATGCTGATACAAAATCACTAATATTTCAAGATTATGATGTTGCCGGATGTCCAATTTTATATGTCGTTTTATATCAAACAATTTC
>NW_017259241.1:170806-189491 GCF_001594045.1 Atta colombica | reverse complement strand
TATATATATATATAAAAAACATACAAAAGTAACAATAATATATAATAGTGATATAATATACAAGAGGATTCCATTTTAAAGGATCCACTCAAATATTTCAGAAACTGTGTTAAATCGAAAAATGTTTCAGACAAAAAATTTTGTAACTTCGAGACGGACACAAGATATCATTGATTTGATCTTGGGTGGCATTGTCAAGGTCAAGGTAAGGTCACTTTGAATTTTTTAAATGGAATCCCCATTTTTCAAAAACTTTTATTTTAGTTAATCTTTTTATTTTAGTTAATCGCGAATTGAGGAAAGAACTTTGTATAAATAAAAAATCTTAAGCCGAATAGATAAATAAAGGAATATGTTCATATTACCCCGGTCACTTCAAAAAATTATTAATTATTCTCTAGAGTAAAGAACTGATTTTCACAGCAGAGAGTTTATTTTAATTGACTTTTAAAGCAAAGAAACTGTAGTGTCCACAGTATATGCATGACAGTATTTTGGGGCTGTGACGGATTTCCTAGTCAACTTTAATAACTAATATCTCTCACGTCTTTAATTTCTTCTAATCACATAATTAATATGTTTACATCTTTTTCTTACTTATCTTAATCTAATCGAGATATTATATAAAATTTTGTTTCCATCTCTTTTTGCTAAATATCGAAATCGAATAGACTTTTGTTAAATATTATGTTATAAACAAATGAAAATCGAAATCGAATAAATCATTATCTAGCTTAATTAACAAATGTAATATAATTTAGTTTTCATTCGATTTCCTTTTGTTATGTATCAAGTCATAAACAAGTAGAGACTTGTTGAATAAACCACATATTCATTATCATTTTTTAAATTTATTATCAAATACCAGCGTATAGTTTTATCTCCTTTAGTTTTTCATTTCCGTTTGATCTCATTTTATTAAATATTAATTATATTTTTATTACATTACTTTAAATACGAAGCGCCATTACGGTCTGAATGTTAAGATGAACTATTATATACCATATATTCATATAAATGAATTAATTTCAGAAATGATAATTGCGTGCCGATAAATTAATTCATTTATATGAATATATATAATAGTTCAACATCTTAACATTCAGACTGTAGTGGCGCTTCGTATTTAAAGTAATATATATATAAAGTAATGTATTTAACATGATCTTGTTTCCAATCTTATTGTATATTTTTATTATATTAAAATGTAATTTTACAAAGGAAAGAAGGATGTATAAATATGCATGGACATATTTAATTATATATTAAGTGTACAACTTTGCTTCCGCCGTTTTCCTATAGATGGCTTTAGCGGTAAGTGGTGGTCGAAATAAATAGATCATAGACGTCATACAATAAACTTGGGCATCTGTTAACATAACCCCATAGAAACATTAGTCGATTTGTGTCTACATCATAAAGTTATTCTCGATTGAAAATGTCAGTTTACGAGCCAAATTCTCGTCATTTGCGGGAGGTTTTAATTTTTTGCTTCAATATGAAGAAATCTGCGGCTGAGGCTCATCGAATGCTCTCAAATACTATGGTGAGGCCGCTATTAGTGAAAGAACATGTCATGAGTGGTTTCAACGCTTCAAAAACGGTGATTTTGACGTCCAAGGTCATGCTCTGTATTTGGTGGGATCAGCTCAGCGTAGTGTATTATGAACTCTTAAAACCGACTGAAACAATCACAGGCGATCGGTATCGAACGCAATTGATGCGTTTGAGCCGAGCATTGAAAGACAAACGGCCGCAATACAACGAGAGACACGATAAAGTGATTTTGCAGCATGACAATGCTCGACCCCATGTTGCGAAAGTGGTCAAGACATACTTGGAAACGTTGAAATGGGAAGTCCTACCCCACCCGCCGTATTCTCCAGACGTTGCTCCCTCTGACTATCACTTGTTTCGATCAATGCACACGACGTGGCTGACCAGCACTTCCGGTCTTATGAAGAAGTAAAAAATTGGATCGATTCGTGGATAGCCTCAAAAGATGACCAGTTTTTTCGACGTGGGATTCGTACGCTACCCGAAAGATGGGAGAAAGTAGTGGCCAGCGATGGACAATACTTTGAATCATAAATGTATAACCAGTTTTTTTATAATAAAGCCTCGAATTTCGGAAAAAAACGGCGGAAGCAAAGTTATATACCTAATACTTAAAACATTATACCTCCTCAATCTCTCTTCCATTTCCATGTTTCCTTTTTTTTCTTCCCATGCTGATTAAATATTGCTATCTTTGTTTTTTCGGCGCACAGTTCTAGTTTCCTATCTTTTAAAAATCTCCTTAGTGTATCCATCGTGTCTATCAGCGCAACTTTATTTTTCGCTAACAGCACTATAACGTACGCTAAGTTTCATATCCTTATGCTATGTACCACAACTCCCCCTATATTTCTATTTTTTTAATTCTCTGTCAAGGTTCGCAATATACAAATTAAACAGGAGTGGACACAGCTCTGCCTAATTTTTTTTCTTATCTGGTACTTCTCTGTCAAACCTTTGCTTGTTCTGACCGTAACCTCCGTGTCCTCATATATAAATACTTCAAATCCTTATCAGCTGCTCCTTGATTCCATATCTCCTTAGTAATTCCCATAATATCTCTATCCATTCTGTCGAAAGCTGCCTTCAAATCCGCAAAGAAAGCATATACTTTTCTCACTTTTCCTTCTGTTTGCTTGCTCTTTTTAATCAGATGATTTAGTACGAATATGTTATCCATCGTCCTGCTTTTTCTAAATCCTGTTTGTCTCCAGGATTATGTTTTTTTTCCTACCTCCTCTTCCAATTTAATTCTTAAAATCTCCGCGAATCATTTGTACGCTGTGCACAATAACGATATTCCTCTATATTTTCCCGATTCTGTGTCTCCTCTCTTATATAATGGTACAATAATACTTTTGTCTCCGATCTTCAGGTATCTCTCCTTATCTCCAAATTTGTTCCAATAGTTTTATCATGACTTTCCATAACGTATCTTTCACATATTTCCATGCTTCCATCTATATCCACGATCTTTTTGTTTTTCATCTTTTTTAATGCTCTCTAATTTCTTTCTCTTTCAACTCTTCCTCCTGTCTTTCTTCTCCATCTCTTATCTCCATTTCCTCCTTGTATGTCCACTTCCGCATCATTTAGAAGATTCATAAAATGTTGCCTCCATTCCTCTGTTATTATCTCTCCATATCCTCTTGCTACCTTTTTTTTTTTATAAATTTCCATACATCTGCCTCCCTCTTCAAACCTCTCCGTTTGCTCAATTTCGTTTCCTCTTCTTCTCTCTTTTCTTTTTGCTTCTCCTTCAACTCCTTAAATTTCCTTCTTTTTTTCATGTATTCTCTTCTGCCTATTTTTCTTCCATCTCCTATGTATTCTCTATATTTCCCTCTTCTTCCTGGTATAACTTCTATCCCACCAATCCTTGTGTCCTAGTTCGAATCTTTTGGTTTTTACCTTTCTCTTGATTATTGCTTTATGTAATTTTCTTGATTCTTTCTCTTCTATTATTATTCCTTTTTGATCTGCCAGTTAAGATATTTGTTTTTTCTTGATATTCTTTTATGGTCTGTTCATTTCATATAAATATCTCCTTTATTCCTTGCTTTTTTTCCTCTTTCTTTGTTTTCTGTCTCTCCTCTTCTCCTTCCGTGCTAAGCAACAGCCGCATGTGATCCAAATCCATCCTATCTCCTATTGCAAATTTCCTTATGTTTTCTCTTATACCTTCATTTGCAATCGCATAATCAATAATCATACTATCCCTATAACCGACATAAGTATATTCCCCGTCTCAATCTCCTTTCATCGATCCATTTAAAATGTACTATCCTTTTCTCTATGCCCAATTTACCAACCGTTTACCTCCGTCTTTACCTCCGTTTCCTATTATCTTGTTTTTACTTCTCCTTCCTATTTCTTCTTCTCATTTTACACAAGTTCTTAGTTCGCCTGTTCTTACATTAAAATCTCCACCTATTACTATTTCTTCCATGTTCCCTAGAATTATTTCTAACTTTTCTTCTAAATTTTTTCAGCTTCCCCTATTGTATACCGATATTATTATAATCTTCTTTTCCCCTATACCTATAGTCGACATTATTACTTCTTCCTTATTTTTATATATCAGGTTCGATTCCTCTGCCCAGTTTTTCTTTACCCTACTATCTCCCCATAACCTCTTTTCTCTATGTGCATATCAAGTGTATAAGCTTAAATCCGCTGTTTTTAAATCAGAAAAACACATTTTTTTTTCTAGGAAGCAAAAACAAATTTATTCAAAGTACTTGCCCTCGCTAACTATATATTTTTCCCATCTTTCGGGCAATTTGTGTATACCACGCTAAAAAAATTCCTCATCTTTCGAGGCAAACCACTCATCAAGCCATCTTCGTAAGAATCGAGGTGCCGCTCAGTGCATGGCCCATCGACAAATACAGGTGATAGTCAGAAGGTGCCAAGTCTGGTGAGTAAGCGAGATGGAGTAGCACTTCTCAGTTGAATGTCTCCAAGTAGTTTTGTACCATTGTTGACGTGTGCGATGGTGCGTTGTCGTGGAGGAAAATCAGCTTGTCATGTCTTTTCCGATAATGCGGCCTTTTTTCACGCAGAGCACGGTGCAATTTGATCAGTTGTTGGTGGTAGCGGTGAGCATTAACAATTCCACCAGGTTTTAACAGTAGATGACACTCTCCTGATCCCACCAAACGCACAGCATCGTCTTCCGTCCGAAGTTATTTAGTCTTGAGGAAGATATTGATGGTTGGGCGGGATCAACCCAAGATTTTTTGCGTTTAGGATTCTGAAAATAGATCCACTTTTCATCACCTGTCACAATCTGATGCAGGAACGACTTTCTTTTTTGTCTGGCAAGCAGAATTTGGCATGTGTTTTGGCATCGCTCCATCTGCCTATCCTTCAGTTCATGCGGCACCCATTTTCCGATCTTTTGAATCTTCCCCATGTAGCCGCATGGAAATGGCTGCTTGAGAAACACCCAATTGCTCGGCATTTTTTACGATTGGGTATCGTCCTCGTTCAAAAGAGCCTGCAATTGACAGTCTTCAACCTTCCTGGGCCGATTTTCACGCTTCTTATCACTCAGATCAAAATTGTCGTCATTGAACCGGCGAAACCAATCTCTGCACGTTGTTTCCGATAAAGCATTGTCGCCATAGGCCTCCACAAGCATTCGATGCGATTCGGCAGCCGATTTCTTCAAATTGAAACAGAAAAGCAAAGCTTCCCGCATATGCTTTTTTTTAAGCAAAAAACTAGACATGATTACGAAAGAAAAAATGTATGTTGTTGTATGAAATTGCTGATGATGTGCACTGGTTAATGTCGACAGATGTCAAACACATAAAAAAAAGTGTGTTGTGTGTCCAGGGTAGCTTTGTACGCTCACTAATGCCACCTATGAGCAAACAGATTTAAGCTTATACATCTGGTATATACATTCCCATTTATGTGAATCTAGATAACCCCTCAACTTTTTTTTCCACTCATTTTCTTCTAACCATGTTTTACATAGGCTTACGAAATCAAACTTATCTATACAGTTCCAAAAATTTTCTTTATCCTTATTATTTATGTCTGCAATGTTCTAAAACATAATATTTCCTCCCTTTTTATTTCCCTTCGAATTCCCTTTTTCCCTTGTTCTTCACTTAACTCTTCCACCTTTCCCTTTCCACACTTTCTTCTTGGTTTAACATAAATTTTGTTCCTCTCCTACTGTTTCCCTTAACTTACTGTATCCCTTTCTTTCCTCTCTATCCTCATATTTTCTATTATTATTTTCCTTTTCTCTTTTCTCTTCCCTCTCTCTATTTCTGCCCAAGTTTTCCAAATCTCCCCTTATTTTCACCCTGCCATATCTTATCTTTATATCTCCCCCCTTGTTTTCCTGTGCTTTCACTCACTTATTTATCCTAATCTGCGTCTTCCTTTCCTCAAAACTTAAATCATTTTCGAAAAAAATTTTTCCTCCTCTTAATTTATTCTTGTTTCTCATCTCCCTCTTCATTTCTTCATTACCTACTTTAATGATCACTACTGGTTCGCTCATCCTCTAGCTGATAACTTGTACAATTTTCGCTATTTTCTCCTTTATAAGTTTCTGCCCCCATTTCTTATCTTTCTCTATCTTTATCTCCTTCCCATTTAATCCTCTTAATTGCATTATTGCATTTTCTTTCCTCTCGTTCTTCATTCGCCAATTTCCGCACTGCTCCTATCTCTCTTTCACTTAACCTATCCATACTTCCTTCTGATCACCTTCCTACATACACTCGCAGTCCTACTGTAGGTGTTCCCTTTATTATACACACTCTTCTCCTCCCCTTCTTCTCCCTCTCTTGATATATTTCTCTCGTGACCTATTCTCTTCTCCATCTCATCTAACTTATCTTTTATTTCTTTTATCTCTTTATTATATTCTTCCCATTCCTCTAAATCTTTTCTCCGCCTTCTCTATTCATTCCTTTATCTTATTTTCACTTTCTATTATTTTTTTCTTCTATTCCCCTAAACCTCTCCTCCCAAAATCTTTCCTTGATCTTCTGACTTTCCATGCTTATTTTTCTTTCCTCCTTTATATTTTCCATAACTGCTATTCTTTTCTCTCTCATTAATTTAATTTCCTCTCTAATACTATCTTCTATCTTCTCTCTCACTTCTCTCCGTTCTTTCCTCTGTCTCTTCATTTAACCTAAATGTTATCTTTTCTCCGCCGTCAGTGCTCCTCTCCTCGTCAACTTTCTCTGCTTGCTATCCACCAACTTTCTCTCCCTCCCCCCCCTCTTCCTGACGGACCGTTCACGTCTTTCGACATTATAATCTCACCTACTTACCTTCTCCTTATCTCATATAGAATAGTCCTATCCTTACGAAGTTCTTATTGCCTTTATTTGTGTCACTTCTGAGTCACCGTATCTATACCTAATATTCTATTTTTCATCTCTAATTACACTTCAGTACGCAATCTAAATCATCGCTACATTTGCACGCGTGCATCCACTCTTGCGCCTAATCAAGTCTACTTAGTTAACAATTACCAGCGTATAATTTCCATCAATTTCCTTTTATTATATGTCCTTTTATTATATTATATTATAAGTTGTAAATAAATAGAATTCAGTAACGTAAATAGAATTCAGTAACAACTCGTTTTATTATTGTCATTTTCTAGCGTAGTTCTCAAAAAATTCTCGACTACTTCTCAATTTTCGCAATCAAAACATTAATTTCTAAAGCGCTGAATATCTGCCATCGATAGCTTGCGCAGGGAGTGGGGACTGCTTGGCAAGCGCATCTCACATACCTCCAAACGTCATAAATGGAATGTGCAGGCATTCGAGTATTTCTACTGTCATTTAGTGGTACACGGTGCAACCGTATAAATGTAAATAAAAACGTTGAAAATGGTCGACGACCATTCATATCTGAATCTGAAAAGTGGCAAATCCGGACTTTGCGTCGCAATTGTAGGATACATGGAGAAAACACATATAATACAATCAGGAGTATAAGCTATTAGCTCATTAAGTTATACTAAAACTCAATCGAAACAGCTAGTTATTGAGACCCGATAATCTCTCTGGTGCAACTCGTCGGCTCGCGTAAAGGAGATACGTCAATGTCTCGCGCTATATTTAACGCCAAGCCACTCCGTGTCTCCAGATTACTCGAAACATCTAATTTTGACTGCTCTCTACTATATTATGTTGTTGCATTAACTCGGTCGGATTTTATTTCACAGTATTTTGTATGTAAACATAATTCAAAATAAAATACATTTATAAAATTATGACTCTCAATTATGTACAGATCTATAACATTTTTGAGATTGCTATGATGACTAATGACGAATAAAGGTGTAATTTACATCACAGATCGATTAACTCAGAGATTTAGTGATACATTGACTTATTTTAATAGAAATATTTATGAAATCCATAGTTTAGGAGCCATATTGTCTTATAAATGAAAAATCTGTACATAATTGAGACTAATAATTTTGTAAATGCATTTTATTTTGAATTATGTTTACCAGGTGTACAAGTATGAAATGACGATTTTTTTTCCCAAAAAAAAAACACGTTAAATTCGGAAGAATAATAAAAAGAGATTTATTCAAAGTATGCTCCATTGCTAGTTACACATTTTTCCCATCTTTCGGGCAATTTGTGGATACCACGCCAGTAAAAATCTTCCCCTTTTGCCGCGAACCATTCATCGAGTCATTTTTTCACATCTTCGTACGAACCAAAGCGTTGCTCAGCAAGTGCGTGACCCATCGATGCAAACAAGTGATAATCGGAAGGAGCCAAGTCTGGTAAGTAAGCCGCATGGGGTAGAACTTCCCAGCTGAGTGCTTCCAACGTGTCCTGAACTGGTTTTGCCGTATGATGGAGCATTGTCATGGAGAAAAATGACATTGTGTTGCCTCTTTTAGTATTCTGATCGTTTTTTAAGCGAACGGTTCAAATCGATCAATTGTTGATAGCGTTTGGTATAAATCATTTTGCCAGGCTTCAATAGCTCATAATAGACCACACCCTTCTGATCCCACCAAACACAGAGCATCGTCTTCCTGCCAAAGCGATTCGGTCTTGCGGTCGATGTGGATGGTGCGCCTGGTCTCATGATTTTTTGCGCTTGGGATTCTCAAAAAAAATCCACTTTTCATCCTCAGTAACGATACGATGCAAGAATGACTTTCTTCTGTATCGTTCGAGCAAAATTTCACATGTATTTTTGCGCTTCTCCATCTGTCTCTCGTTCAATTCATGTGGCACTCATTTGCCGACTCTCTGAAGCTTTCCCATCTCTCGTAGGCGATTGAAAACAGCTTGTTGACTAACGCTCAATTGCTCTGCGAGTTGTTTTTGTGTTTGTGAGTCATCTTCATCCAGCAATGCTTGCAATTCCACGTCTTCGTACTTTTTGGTTTTCCATGTTCCTTGTCTGTAACATCGAAATCCAATTTTGAAACGCTGAAACCATCGTTCACACGTTTTTTGCGATGGAGCATATTCATCATAAGCTTCTCCAAGTAATCGGTATGATTCCGCAGCAGTTTTCTTCAAATGAAAACAAAAAAATTAATGCTATCCGTGAATGCTCTTGGTACAAATTTCGTCATATTAAACACAGCAGCACAATACTATGCAAACACTTTTCAATCAAATCACTTTGCGCGTTTGACACTTGTTGATGGTACAATAAAATGGCGTATAATGTTAAATCTTTGTATACACTGCATTAGTATGCTATCTGTTTCTCAAATCATTTCATACTTGTACACCTGATACAAACAAAGAGGAATTACTTGGTTACTTTTAATGAGTCTATAGTTTAATTTCTTTGTTAATGTATGTCATTGAAAACGATCACATTACAGATCGAAACATTATTATGAATTATAATAACTTATTTACCGTCTTATATATAATATAAAGTTCATATATAACATTTAGCATGATTCAAATAGCCCTAATATTGTAATATTTGAACAATTTTCTCAATCTCGAATTTGCCTTAAAAATGTGTCGGAGAGAGAGAAAGGAAGTTTACAAATACAAAAATTGATTCCTTTATTGAGATCTCTTATCCTCTAAAGTTTATTCTTAATATTCTGAAACATTCTATATATATACAAAGCTAATAATTATACTTACATTATAAGGACAATAGGATAATTCCCGCTCTTTAGTATAAGGAGAGAGACGGTAGGTGAGAGACGATGGTGAAAGGGACAGAGTGAGTCACAGAATTTAGTCGGTAGGGTCCGAGCCTCGCTCCTGTTTGCTGGCACCGTCAAATAACAGAATTATTATACTGGCACACGCAGAAATACTCTAGGTTGATTGATAAGTCCCTAGAATGACACATTAGTGGTGTTACCATCTCCAATGCGCCGTGAATTTCCAGTAGTGTTAACTTTCAAACCTCTTACTACACAGTTGCAGACAGCTATGACAATCAGTATATTTGTGACAGCCACCAAAAGCACATAACCTCTGATATTTTGTAAAAATGGAAAAAACTAAAATTCATGCATTTCTATTTGAAAGGCTTGCAACCGCAAGAAATATTTGAAGATTTCCAAAAAACTTTGGGGGATTGGAGGTGATAATACCACTAATGTGTCATGTTCTATCTGTTTTGTCGAAACGAAGGCTATTTTTGTATGAAGAAGAAGAAGCAGAAGATTGGTTTATACAACAATTTCAAGCCTCGAAATCGTGATATGAACCCGTCTTCTTCACATGAAAATGGCTCCCGTTTCCTTCGGAAACGGACGGAACAGATATAGCCAGAACAAAGCCCGTGAATACTCGTAAAGCACAACTAAACACAACTAATGATAACTGAGGAACTGATGGGAACTGAGCACAACTAACCATAACTATGATATTCTTCCATCATGACCATGATTAATTACGCTCGATTTAGATCGATTTTGATGGCACATTGCTTTTTTGGCTTTTTTGGCTAGTTTATTACTAAAGTTTTATTACTAAAGTTAAGTTTTAGTACTAAGTTAGATGATGTTAAAGTCCCCTTTTTTCAAGAGGGGAGTTGATGGATCCTGCTAAATTCGTTCGTGTTATTGAGCGTTAAGGTACATGAATCTAATTGTTCCAATCGCCATCTATGATTCAAGTGCTTTCTGGGTTTAGCATGCGATGCGAGCAAACTGTGTTACTTCCATCAGAAAGAAACTTGAAAAAGGACTTTCTAACTGCAAAACGCGCGAGCTCCCGCGTACTACTGCTCTCTAAAGAAGTGGATATAAGCTACACAACAATATCCATTTTTTTATGGTATTGCTGAAAATAAATCATTGAAATCGTTGAAATCTTAATTTGATAGATTTTAGTTATTTAAGTGATTTCAGCGATTTATTTTCATTAGGAGCATCGCAAAAAATGAATATTGTTATGTATTAGTTTACATCTAGTTCTTCAGAGAGCAATAGAGTGCAGGGCGATTTTGCGATTACAAGAAAAAGACTCTCAAATTTTCTCTCTCAGGTTTTTCTCTATTTCCTCTATGTGTTAGACTCATGTATTATAGATATTGATTCGAAGACCAATATTTATCTGGGTTTTTATTTTCTTAAATAATGTTTTAAGATACTAAAACAGATTATCTCGCTCTGATCTTAATAGTAGATTCGGCCCTAGCGGTTTGCGTATTAGAGTTATTTGAGGATTAATGACGTATGCTTTCCTTGATAGAACATGTCATATCAATTAATTAATTAAATAGAACATTATGTAATCCAAATCGGTGCAAACCCGTTCGGATCGAAAATACTGTAAGAAGATCCAAAAACTTAAGGCAACAAGACATAAACAATAAGGAAATCAATATGTTGATTATTTACGTTAATTGTTTACGTTACGGCCTTATGGACTCTATTGATAGATCAATTCATTTAATGCTTTTTTGTGTGCCATTTGACTTATAATCAAAGTCACTCAGTATTACAGTCTACTCAGTAAGATTTAAGACGGAATTTAAGACGGTCTTAAATATAAGATCTGATTATGAATACCAGTCTAAAGATACGAGTATCACGTTATCCAATGTTACTTTAGTACTCATTGTCATTTTTATCGGTGTATTGATACGCTATATATAGCCACCGACGAGATACATTATTAAAGACAGTCAACCTTGGCCAAATTTTCGTGACTATCAATGGAATCTGAGGATAATTGAAGAACGATAACGTTATCGACAATTAATAAAAATTTATGATTAAAAATTATTTATTTATTAACATAAACATATTTCGATAATTCATTATTAAAGTTGTGATTTTTTTATTACAAATGCTGTATAAATGAGTATGCATACTTTTAATGTTATAATATCTTATATATTGCCGAAAAATTACAATTTTTTTTCTGCAGTTATCATCTCTATCGATTTAATCAACTCGGATGATGACATTAAAATCACAGTTTTAAATAAAAATCGAGTATTATTAAGTTTTAAACATATAAACAAATATATAAAATGAGGCTCGAAAGAATCTATTAGTGAAAAATATAAAAAAATTCATCAGAACCTACATCGGCTATTCGGATGCACAGAAAACTCTTTATTCTCATGTGAATATAACAAAACGAATTAAATAGATGTTTTCCTTCAATTTCCTTATAAAATATAAGTCTAAATTACATGAGTAATGCAACTTTTAAAATGATGAATCCCAATAATTTAGCTCGTTCTTCTTTATCCAAATGCCAATTTGCTATATATTATAATGAATAGCCAAAATGAATATCATGAATATTAAACTATACAATAATATTATAAAAACTTACATAAAATAAAAACGGTGTCGTATACATTGCATCGATAGATAAAGTCACATCGCTCATCAAATTCAGATTTGCTATGTAATCATTCAAAAAAAAAGAAATGGAAAATGAAAAATTAGAGATTATTAAAATCATTTATCTGACTTTTAATTTTATAATATTAACTCACATGTAAGCATTTTTCGCAACTCGACATAAAGGTCTTGTGGTGTCGATAGTCAGAGTTGAAAATCAAAATAATAATAAAATCAAATTTTAAATATATGTACATGCTATGAAACTAATAAAGCATGAAATTAGTACCGTATTATTAGTTTCTTACTCTTATAATCACTAAATTACAACAGACAGGGGAATTACTATAAGTGCCGACCGTCTTTAGTATCTCATCAGTGATATAGATTAGTGATTATATAATAGTGGTTATATCACATATAACTGTATCAGCCCATGTTTATATACTTCTAAATATATTTACTGAGGATGACCACAATAAGGATTAAAACGTTTTGAATTATGATGCCGTTTTCTGAAAATCAAATCGAATGTTTGACAATCGATTTATTTTTGAGGCCATGATTTTTTTTATGCGATTCAAAAGAAAAAAATTGAACCATTCTAAAGAATTGAAAAAAAAACGCATTTATGCATCGATTGAATCTAATTTTTTCGAAATTGAAGGTTCTTCAAGCCTTATTATACTGCTTTTCTGATATAGTATAACGTATAAGTAATAAGAGCACAAGAAAAAATGTTGGCAAGTATCTGCGCAGCTTTTGTTTTGGGTCAGATTCAAGAATGAAATATGACAGGAATGTATATACCTGGACTATATTCCATTATGCACTGGAAGTACTGAAAATCTATAATGCATGTTATGTATACTATAGCTTTTCAGTACTGATAGTGTATATCAGAATATGGCCTAAATTTGTTCGCGTACTCACTCCAACCTTTAACGAGCGCATTGAAGTGAATAAGATCTTGGTAGGAGCATGTTGGAGCATTCGATGCGAACAAACCTGCGGAACAGAACGGCAACACTTTCTTCAATGGATTTTGGAATGCAGCCTGCTCACCGAATAATTATTCTTATTTATGGTTCTTATTTATTATATCTAATCATTTATGTTCAAGCATTTTAAAATATATACTCAAGCAGAACAACAAATCATTATGATATCAATATGATGTCAAAATGATTCCAAAATGATTATTAAAAGTCATTTTTCGATTCATTTTAATGTCATTTCATCATAACTTGCTGTTCTGCTTGGATATCCACACAATAAACATAGCAATAAATATAATACTTAAATACATAGCCACATATGCATAAAGAAAATTATTTAATCACATTTTTATCATAAGGATGTACGTAAATAGGATGCAAGTTTATGTGGATATAGAGTGCGTTCCGCGATATTCATTGCCAGTGCTGAAAATCTTTAACGCATGTAACGTATACTGTATAGTTTCAGCACTGGCAGTGAATATCGGAATGCACCCATATTCTTACGAACAGGACTTCCGCGAAATTCAGCGAAAAAAAATGTCGTAATCTTTTGTTGAGTACTCAGAATATCTCGATTCAAGCTTGTACCGATGCAACTCTGTAGGCATCGTTCCCGGCCGTCAATCGGATGCCACGGCATTTTATGCCGTGATGAGGGCGCGGTGCACCCGATATTATTTTAAGAAAATTAAAACATAATTCGCAGGTGACAGCAATTCGAACCGGAGATTTGTGTTCAGACCGGAAAGTTCCGAACGAGTATCGCTGAGCCTCGGTCCCGGATACGAAGTGTCTCCTAGACTGCGTTCAGATTCCCCATCCGGATGCACCTAAACATCCAGAAAGCGTTTAGATTCCTTTTAAGTGCCTTTATTGAGCACTTAGATGGAATGTTTAGATTCTTATTCTATTCACCCCGTTATTTTACGAATGTACAAAAAAAAGATATTATATTTCTCGTCAGAATCTCTTTTAATCATCCTGACTAGCTTCCGCTCATTAGCTAGCATTCCGATTCGCTACATTAACTCTGCTCTAATCCTTGAATCCGGCCGAAAACGTGCATTGGGATGAGGCATAACTCGCCTCCTATCTTGGTCCATTCAAGTCTGCTTTCAGTTGTTCCTGCTTAATAGACGAAACCAGGAGGATAGAACGTGCTCTGGCTTCATTGAGTGTTCCTAATAGTCGAAGAGCGAAACTCCGATTCCCAAATTAATAGCGCGGCCAACAAAAACAAGGAGATCGGGAGTTCTCTCTCTTCGCTAAGCGTTCTCAACAGTCTGTCGCGTTTACATTGCATTTTTGGTGCACTTATCGCGTTTCTAGACTGCGATTCGCATTTCCACGACGTATATTGGCGTATACCTGCATATCGGCGTTATCGCATCTGTGCTTCCGTTGCTGCGCCGACGCTATTGATCCTCATAGCGCCCCGCGACGAATCCACGTGTACTAAAATGTTCTCCGAATACAAGAGCGTTTTCTCTGACGACCGGTGTGATTATTTCTTTGTTCCGAACCATTTTCTGTATTATATGGTATTTATCATTTATCGTGATTAATAAAAGATTGTATTATTTTGTCACTAAATAAAAGTTATACGCGTTCTCTTTCACTGCTATTGAATCTTTTCCGTTCCTGACTTGCATTCCGGCTAATCCGCGCAACGGAAGTTAAATAGCTGAAAAAAAATCGAATTGACAATAAATTATACTTCTCAGAATCGACTGGCAAATCGATTTTTGAGATTGATTCTCGATGCATCGAATCGAAATCCGATATTACTATTTCGAATTAAAATAACTGTTTATTTGTCAATCTTCGTATATAATTCGCATTGACAACTAGCGCGACTCGAATAGCTCTTATTATTATATATGTATAATAACTGATTTGACTTATTTAAAATAAAAAATATAAAATAGATTCCAAAATTTCCTTTAAAATATTAAATAAGAAATCAGAAAGAGTTATTTAAAATAATAAATAGCATTTTGATTTTTTTAATAAAAAGTATACGTTTAAAATTAATTTATTTTTAATATGACCGAGCCCTGAGCGTTTCTTTGTGTAACAAAGATTTATGCATTTATTAAGTGTATCGAAAAGATATACTTCTACGAAGACCAGATGTTACGTATTTTACTTTACGTACTTTACTTATCTCCTCTCATATCGTGAACTGTAGGCGCTGAAACGAATTGAAAATCTAAATAATATCTTTTGTTAGAAGATGCTTTTATCTTCTATAACAATATCTACGCATTTGACATAAAAAAATATCTGAAATCCTAATATACCTGAAGGTCTCCTTTCCAAATCTTATTACACTAAATCTGCAATTACCGATGATAATGGGGGAGTTCATGGGCATATCAAATTTTTATCCTGTAAGTATAATTATCGAAAGAGAAAAGAGATGACTTAAAAATTAATTGCAAAGTTGTAAAAAATTCCTATTTCAGAATGTTATAATACAAGAGTTAGAAATCTGAAGCCTTCTATTAAAGATGCTGTCAAGTGTAAGTTGAATTAATATATTTGTAAAAAATAAGATAACATCAAGTGGAATTAAAACATAATTTTTATTTATCATTTTTCCTATAAGACTCTTCGACAATTGAAAATTATTTTTAATATGGCTAAATAATTCTGGGTTATTATTATAAAAAATAATTTTATGCAAGAAATAGGTTAATGAGTGTAACAAACATACAATATATAAGGGATATATAAACAAATTATATAAATATTTTTGTTTAATTTAATTATAAGACTTCATTGTTGTTATCTTTACAGAAAAAATTTTTAACTATATGTAGTAAAAATAAAATAATATTACTAGAAATATTTACTTATTACTAGAAATATTACTAGAAATATATTAAAATATAAACGTTACTGTATATGGGATATCAGAAAAATTTAAGTGATCAAAAATTTAAATATAAGACTTGCATTTTTTAACTTTAAGAAGCTTAATAAAATTGTTAAGACACAAAAATATCCTTCCCAAAACAAAACTAAAAAGATATTGTGCAAGATAAAGGATTGTAACATTAATTCCCACATTGCTTGGAGAGATTGAGAAAATTTTAAGAACTAGAGCGTTAGAATATTAAAACGAATCAGAAACATACAAATAATTATTTGTCATATCGTAACATTATTATTGCAACTATGAATTTGATTGAAATGGGACTGAGTTCTAGATAATGAACGTTTTCTTCATAAAAGATGGACTTTTGAAATATTACACATACAATAGTTTGAATTTACAATTCAACACAGAATATTTACATCATATTTACATTTATATTTAATGATTTATAATGTGCTGCTAAGTTGTGAAAACAATCTTCTTAGTTTAAAGTTTATTTTTCAATACCAAATTATTTATCTATGTATTATGTATAATGTTGCATTTTCATGTCTTAATTTATGTAGATATTATATACGGTCATTTTATTTCTGATTTCTGTATGATGCAGACAGATTTTTCATATTTGTAAATTTTTTCGAATACTTGATTAGTAAATTTATGTTTATTTTTTTATAAATATTTTTTGCTACGAAAGTTTTTTGCTATCTGCTTCTCTGGTTGAACGGATGAATTGATTTCTTGATCTTTTTACATTAAAGAGTGATAAATTTTTAAATCATTTTATAGAACACTGATTGTATTTCAATTCTTTCGTTATCACCTGAGCTTCCAATCATGTGTCAACTGAGCATGAAAGATTGAATAGGATCTCTGTCGTTTTTGCCATAAGCTAGTTGAATTGTATAGTGAAGATGGGCTGTGAAGCCGAAATATCTGAAATAAACTTGTATTTTTGGAAAATATTATTGCATGATACGCAGTAATTACTGAAACTCAGTGCTTAGTTCTTGCAACTTAGTGCAATACCTTGTTTTATTTTGTTGACAATTTCGGGAGTTATTTACATTGACCATTTTCCAATTTTAGTGATAAGATATAAAATAATAAATTAATAGACATACATGCAAGTTTTGTTCGTATTTTATTCTCCATAAACAATGAGTGTGCTGAAACTTTTGAGCAGTAATATATGTATATAAAACAAGAATGAGGAAAAGAGATTGCATAAAAAACTCTTCGTAGAATCATACGATATCTCGCGATATCGCGTGGTGACGATGTTACATATTGCTGTGGTTTCGCATTGGTCGTTCAGTTAATTACCGCAAGTGACAGCAAAAACTGAGACATCCACATTAACTCAAATACATTCAAAGGTATATAAATATTAATATTAATTCGTATTTGAAATTTTAATATCGATAGTAATAATACATAATATTGTATAAAAATAACAAAACCACCTATTCAAAAGTTTTGTGTTAAAATTTGAACTTTAAAAATCCTGTTAATGTTAATATTTCAATTTATTGTATCGATTTTTATATTAAAAATTTTTCAATATTTTTTAATGTATTTCATTTTTCTTTAAATTTTTGTACACTGTAATTATACTTATTAATAGAAATCTAATCTCAATAATTAATTACATGATATATTTATATGAACGAAGAAGATAATAATATTCAAGTATTGTTTATATCATTTTTTTCATGATTATTATATCAAAGTTTACATTATTTACAAGTTTAAATTAGAAATTAAATAATTTCTCTCGGCAGAGATAATATTTTTTGCAATAAGTTCTTTACAGATTTTAAGATGTATGTAATTAAATTTAGGAGGATTATTAATATTTCAGATAGAATGTGTTGTGAAAATCCGATAATAACGGCGTGTAATCATATTTTTAAAATAAATTTATTTAAAGAATACGTATGTATACACATACACAAACACAAAACACACACATATACAGGGTGATTATAACATATTTCGTCATCCATCATGAGCAGGTAGAGTGAATCGAACTGAGTCGAAAAGTCATCTATCATTTTGCAGTTTACGCAATAGTTTACGAGATATTAATTACTAAAAATTGCTAAATTTTTAGTAATTAATATTTTGGTTTTGAATAATTTTTTACTCAAATACTATCAACTTTATAGAAACTTTATAGAAAAATTGAAAGAGACAAAAACATTTATTTTCTTCTCATAGAACTCTAAAAATTTTTTCAGAATTTTTTATAAACTTTTAGTATTGCATTTTCTTATTTTTACCAACATACGGTATTAAAAAATTCTCAGAACTTTATGAGAAAAAAATAAATGATTTTTGTCTCTTGTAGCTTTTTTGTAAAGTTGATTTGTAATAAAGTATTTGAGTAAAAAATTATTCAAGATCAATATTTAGCAATTTTTAGTA
>NW_017259241.1:156060-170706 GCF_001594045.1 Atta colombica | reverse complement strand
TATATATATATACACAGCGTGTATCAGAGTTAGCGCAGAAGCCGGCACGTACATATTTCTCATGAAAAAGTAAATCGAAAATGTTAATAACAAAATCTTAAGATATCAATAGTTTTCAAATGGTGAGCATTTGAAAATAACTAACCATAGGGCATGAAATTCGCTATCAGGAGTGGCGCAACTAAGCGATTGGTTGCGTGCACACTTTGACGGACGTATCGCTCAACAACACCGAACGAATATTGCAAAGTTTTATGAAATTCTTCTATGTTAACTACTGCCGTATTCTTAAATTGAGTCCGATTTAGACTAACCTAAAACTACGTAAGATTATGAGAAAAATTTTTTATGAATAATTTTTTATAACCTTTAATATACAAATATCAAATTATTAACTCATAATTATAAACTCATAATCTTAAAAATAAAAATAAACAATCCAAAGCTAATGAAGCCAATTCAAAGCTAATGAAAGGCTGATGAAGGTGCTATTAAATTATAAACTCAATAATTATTTTACATGTTTTACATTGATATGTTATCTTCTTTATTATGGATTTAGTTCTCTTTGGCAATGTTACATCTCTTAACTTGTTTACATGGATAGTGACTCACTTTTGACGGAAGGATCAATGTAAACGAATTAAGAGATGTAACATTGTTGAAGAGGACTTCAAAAAAAATCGAAACATTCATAATAAAGAAGATTACACATTATGTAAAATAATTATTGGGTTTATAATTTAACCGTTGGCACCTTCATCGACTTTAACTCTGTTTATTTTTATTCTTAATATATCTTAGGTCGTGTCCTGTGCATTTCTTTTCTTTGATTATATACAACAATTGTATATAATATATATGATAATTTATTATAAATATATAACTTTATAAATACTTTCTAAAGATGTCAACATATACGTAAAAATTGCTCAATAATTTTTATATACTTATAAAAGTGATGAAAATTAATCCAAGACACGTGTGTAATTTATAAAGGCATCAAAAACTAAAGTGTGTACTCAGGACCATAAAAGAAATGGATTTTTTTCACAAAATTTAGCAAAACGGAAAGATATTATTCAAAAATCTAAATCTGATTTTTTATGGATTTTTGACAGAAATTTCTAAATAATGGCAGCAAAAGCAATTCGAGAAGCAACTGGGAAAGATTTGATCAATCGTAAACTTTCTGTTGGAACAAAAGCAGCAAAATGTAGATTTGTATCTATTACGGAAAACACAAACTGGATTGATATTGTTAATGAACATTCCTGGCTCAAAACAGAAAGATTAGTTGTTAAACCAGATCAATTGATCAAGCGACGAGGAAAACTTGGATTAATTAAAGTAAACGCAGATTTAAGTGCAGTACAAAAATGGATTGAGCAGTATATGAATAAAGAGCAACGCATTGGCAAGGCTATCGGAAAATTAAAAACATTCATAATTGAACCGTTCATACCACATAAATCGGTAAGATTTTTTTGCATTATTGTTTGTTTTTATACACAGTACTTAAAACTGTGTGTTTAAGACTATTTTAATAAGATTATCGTAATAAAATAATAAAACGAATAAAAGTCTTTATTTTATTGATATATAATTCAGCATGACCACTTTATCTATCGATACGTGTAATATAATTATATTCGTATAATGATCGCTATATAAAAATAGCCTAATAAAAATTCTAATTTTCCTTCATTGTAAATCTTTGAATATTTATCTATATTATTAAAAAACTAATCTAAGCGATCTTTGTATATTTTATGGAAAATAATAGAAAGGAAAAAAAGTCTAATGACGACGAATTATACATAATATAATGAAAAAAGTAATAAAATGCAAAATATCTGTCTCTTTATAAATATATTTAACAGCTGTGTGTATATGTTCGCAAAACGGGCAAAGTTCGCAAGTGGGTAATACTGATATTATACAGCAGGCAATTCAGGCAATGTCAACACTACCTACTATGCGGACTTTGTTCGTAACACATATGTAAGCATATATCATAACAATACTTAATAAAAAATTAATAAATTTGATAGTTGTAGTCAGATTCGAATAATATGATTCAAAAAAAGCTTTATTACTTTTAAAGTAAACTTCATCGTTTGATTCAGTATATATTGATGATATTCGAACCTTTTCAATAAAAAAAAACACAATCGATATTTATTTAATCTTCAACTTTATCTGTCTTTTGATGACTATAGCTTGTTAAGGCTCTTTTAATAGTTGATGACATTTTGGAAGATTAAATATAATATAAAACAGCATAGTTTATTTTTCAGTTAGCAAAAAGATTTCTTTTAAATGATATTTGATAACCTTCCCTGGTGAAAATTTTTCTCATAATTTTTATACGAATTGAAACATTTTTCAGAAATACTCAGAAATATAAAGAAAGTTTACATCTTCCAGAATTTTTCATACAAGTGAATTCTGAAATATTCTAAAATTTCTCATCCCATAATTTAAAAAAAATATTTTTAGATTATATAACATTTTATCAGAAATTATACTTACAAAAACTCTTAGAAATCTTACGATATTTTATAATTAACATATATATGAAAAATTCTGAGAAAAGATTAGATTTTCTGAGAAATGTTCCAATTCGTGTAAAAAATGTGAGAAAATTATAAAATTATATAGAAATTCTGAAAAATTGTATGAAAAATTCTAAGAAAAATTTTCACTAGGCTTAAGCTATATTAATTGATTACACTAATTATGTACAAAGATTTAATTAAATATATAATAGTAGAATTTTTAATAAATTTTGAATAAATAATATAATGTTCACATAATAGAATTATTCTTGAACATTACGTGTAGCATATTAGATATTTTATGCTTATTTTGAGTGGTTAAAAAATCAACAATTACAAAATTATAATATATGATTATTATGGATAAATACATATAATACATGTTTATATTTACATTTTAGGAAGAAGAAGCTTATGTTTGTATCTATTCTCACCGTAAAGCTGATACGATATTATTTCATCATCAAGGGGGTATCGATATCGGAGATGTTGATGCTAAAGCTTTAAAATTAAATATATCAGTTGGTAGTGAAATACCTGATCGGTCTATATTGATTGATAGACTTTTGACAAATGTGATAGATGATAAAAAAATGTAATAATGATGTTCAATCATTTAAAATCAGAGCTGGGATTTAGTTGCATATTTTGTCGATCGGCATTTAGGTTGTACGCGGATTGGTAAAATAAGAGGCAGGAACCAAGCTGAAAATCAGCTGAAATATGCAACTAAATCCCAGCTCTGTTTTAAATCATATAAATTTTAGCTTTTGTTTGTACTTCTTTTTTATTTTAGGGTGATTGCTGAATTCATAGAATCTCTTTATAAGCTCTATGTTAATTTACATTTTACGTACTTGGAAATCAATCCACTAGTGATTACGGATAATACAATTCATGTTCTTGATCTTGCGGCCAAATTAGACACTACGGCAGATTTCATATGTAAACCAGATTGGGGAGAAATCGATTACCCGCCGCCATTTGGAAGAGACGCTTATCCAGAAGAAGCCTATATAGCTGATTTAGATGCTAAATCTGGCGCTAGTTTGAAATTGACAATTCTTAATCCAGACGGTTGTATATGGACCATGGTTGCTGGTGGTGGTTAGTAGATATGGTTACACAAGGTGGGGGTAGTCTATAGTACAATCGACGATCAGAGCGATTTTTTTGTATAAAAATAAGTACAAAGTACAGAATAATCTTTTTATTTTCGAGAAAAATTAGTCAATTATGGTGACTATTCTGTTACTCCTATGAACAACAAACTTATGAATATACAAAATCAATACTAAGTTTATTAAGATAAAAAGTAAAGTCCTAATGGAAAAATATTTCCTATAGTAGGAGGAATTGCTAATTTACAAATGTAGCTGCAAAATTTAAAATTGGCTCTTTAAGAAAGAATATCAATCTTAAGTTTGAAAATCACGAATCAAGTTTGAATACGTGTGTGTTTAATAAAGATACGGTTTGGAAGATACAATATAAATGTTATTATATTTCCAGCAAATAAGAACAGATTGAATTGGATAAATCCATATAAATCAAGTTTTCTCCACGCGTTATCTCCACGAAAAAAATATGATTGAATTTTGTAGAGACTGAATACAGTGAATCCGTTTCTATACATCTAAATAAATATAATAATGTGAACTAGGATTCATATAGATTCAGAAATGAAATACTCATCGATTCTAGAATACTCTGCGATTCTAGAAAATGATTTGTTGTTGGAAAGCATGTGTCGAAGTGATCACTGATATATGAATCGTTTCTTCTCCAAGCCCTAGTACTATACACAGAGTATGGTATACAACATTACAGATTCACGGCAACAGGATGATTTCCGAATATAATCTGCACTATTATAGCCACGATTATGTCTAGAAATTACCTTGTCGTAGATCCGCAATGTTACAGACTCTGTATATCACACTGAGGTTTTTATTTGGGAACAACTTGTATGTATCACCTCGGTATTTTTCAATGATATTACTTGCCGAGATCGGTAACTAGCAACTGTACTCCATATTAGACTGCACGTTAAATTTAAATGAATTAATTGCACGTTCATTGAATTTGGGTAAAATATCAAAAGTAAATTACCAATAGGTAATTATGGATTCAACCAGATGTTTCATTTCTATGCACATTAGATGAGATACAGAAAGCAAATAATTAATCTGAAATTACTGATTACGGATAGAAAAACGGATTAAAAAATTCAAAAACTTTATTCGACATCGCTTCAATGAATTATTTTCAATATTTTTCAATAATTTCTCGTTTACTGAGTTTACATCCACATGACTTCAAGAGTGACAGGATTAAAGAAAATATGACAAATAGTTAAAGTTTATTTATTTTATTAGAAGAAAAATTTCTTATAACAAAGCTTCGGACAAAAAAAATTTATTGTGCACTTTCGATTTATTTTTGTACAAAGAATTATTTCTCGTCTTGTTCTCATCAGTTGTACTATAAGATTGTACTCATCTTGTATATACAACTTTTTTTTTTTTTTTTTACATTAAACAGCTTTTTCGTTTTGTGCCTGAATACTATATTAAGTTTATTTTTACAGGTGCTTCTGTGATATATTCAGATACAATTTGTGATTTGGGAGCAGCTGATGAATTGGCCAATTATGGTGAATATTCTGGTGCTCCTAGTGAACAACAAACTTATGAATATGCAAAAACCATACTGAGTTTGATGACAAAGGTAAAGCGTTCTGATGGAAAAGTACTTATTATAGGAGGAGGAATTGCTAATTTTACAAATGTAGCTGCAACATTTAAAGGCATTGTTAAAGCTCTTCAAGAATATCAGTCTAAACTAGTGGAATATGATATAAGAATTTTTGTAAGAAGAGCAGGACCTAATTATCAAGAAGGCTTAAGGTAAAAAAAAATTACTATTAATAGTACAATAGTCTGTGTAAATAATATTAAAAAATAATATTAAAATATATTTTGATAGAATTATACGGGAAGTTGGTAGACGTTTAGGAATTCCCGTTCATGTATTTGGTCCCGAGACGCATATGACAGCTATATGTGCTATGGCACTAGGAAAGAAACCAATTCCTGATCCAGAAGCTCAAGAATTCTCAACAGCGAACTTTCTTCTACCATCCGGACAAGATATCGGACCGCCATGCACATCGTCCAAAAATAACGTACATTCATCATCAGAGCAGTTTAAATTGAAAACTATAGAAGCAGTAAATTCAGAAATCGATGATAAACAACTTTTTAGTAATAAAACGAAATCTATTATTTGGGGTATGCAAACAAGAGCGGTACAGAGTATGCTGGATTTTGATTTTGTTTGTCGAAGATCCGAGCCATCCGTTGCGGCTATTGTTTATCCTTTTACTGGTGATCACAAACAAAAATTTTACTGGGGTCATAAAGAGGTAAGATTTCAAATAAAGAAAAAAGTTAGAAATAGCCTAATATTAAAAAATATATAATAAAAAATAATTTTGTAAAGCTTTCAGTATATCATAATAGCTAATAATGTAAATATCAATAGTATTATTAATATTAATATAAATACACTTGCTAGCAAAAAAAAGGGCCATTAAATGTTAGCATAAATTTTTATTATTTTCGAATAGTAAAAACGCAAATAAAATCATGTCGAAATGAACAAAGCTTAAAAAATTTGAACGTTTTCCTTGATAAGAAAATCAAAATTGAATTATAGGAACTGTTAATTGAATTATAAAAACTGTTTTGTACAATAGCGAGCATAGTGGTTGACGACATACTTTGAAAAATAGGACAAATTTTTTTCTTTTAAATTGTTGCGCTGCTCAGGGATATTGCTTGTACAAAATTTTATAAATTTTTAAGCTCATTGATATCTATGAATATTTTGAACATTTTTCTGATTTTTTTGAAAAGTTATGCCATTTTAAAGTTTCAAAGAAACTTTGATAGCAAAATGTTAGTAATTTGCGCGTAAATTGGCAGCAAACTCGATCAAATTTTTATTGCAAAATCATAATCATCTGTGTCCGCATTTGGCTACGGATTTGTCGACAAAGCCTGTTGATATGTTTTGCAGATTGCTGATAAAAACCGAACATTCTGACATAATATATAAAAATGGCTGACATAATTTATTACAGACTGCAAGCAAAAACCGAGGAGAACCTAACATAATTTGATGGCAAATTGACAGCAGAAATCGAATAAGATTTGTCATTTTCATTTAAATCGACCTAGTTTCTTATAAGAAATTTTGCGTACATATATATAAAAACATATAATATTATACATAATTATATATTTATATATACTGGTGTGAAAACTGGAAAAAATCAACACAGTTTTATTGTTAAAATATTATTGATTATCATATTTCAAAAATATATATGAGAAAGTTATAAATATTTGGAGATTCAGAAAACACACTCCGAAGGAGTTTAGGAATCTCTAAATTTGCCTATTTGATTTACATACACCAATTCTTACACGACTTTTGGGTGATTTCTTCTTACTCTTAGAAGCAAGTCCATGATGATGCCATATATGAAAATGATAGATCTTCTTCAGTTTTTGCTGTCAATTTGCCATCAAATTATCAGTAGTTCTATTCGCAATCTGCTGTCAGGTTATACAGCAAGCTCTATTTATTTTGTCACTAATTTACTGGCATAGCATGTCAGCAGGTTTTGTCATATTTTTGACAGAAGTTTGCTAACAATATCTGATAGTACAAATTCTGTGTATAATTTATTGCCTTTCTGCAATCAAAAATTGATAGCAGACTCTGCTCAAAATCTATCTCTGCAGGTTTTGCTATCAAGAAAGTGTTACAAAAACGGATATTTTTTATAAATTCAATATAACTCGGAAACAAATTGTTGTAGGAAACTTTATTAAAAAAGAAATTAAATTGTGGATTGTAAATCTTAAATTCTTTTAAAGCTGATGTATGTACGTGCGTATGTATGTGTGCATCCTGTTAACGTGGTAGGAATCTGATCCCCTGTATGTGCGTGTATGCGTTTAGTAATGTTTATTGTCTCCTCTCGCATTTATCAATTTGTATTCATTAGTAGCACTTTGCAACGCTCTATAGGAAGAATGGCATAATTTGAGAAAAAAGGTTTCTCCAATGCACTCAGAGTGAGTAAGAACTATGACAGAAGCATGTTGGAGCATGTCGGAGTGTGCCATGTGAACAAATCTTAAGGCACATTAACAATGTGCCCCGATAAATATACGAATTGATAAATGCAAGAGGAGGTAATATACACTGTTAAACATAGATACACTGATAACGCCGTTATTACAAGCAAATCCAAATTTCTGTGACATGACGTGTATGAGCTGCGATCAGGGACTTAACCAGATTAATGAACTGTACCAAATACATTTTAGATATTATTTCAATGTCATTGGTACAATCCGTTACCGCTGTTACCGCGGGGAGGTGCCTAGACGCAGAGAAATTGGATAAGACTAATACATGATCATAAAGCGAACCTTGGATAGTTCTAGCATTCAGGCAACCTCTCCAATAAAGTTGGACTTATGGAATTTTTGATTCTCTTTTAATACCTTAAATTATTTTAGATATGTCTCAAAGTTGTTCAAATTCTCTTATAAAATTGGGCATAATTCCTTTGTACTAATATTTAGAAACCCGTTTTTTTTGCCAATGATATTAATTATATTAATTTTATTTTCTGTAAATAGGTTCTTATTCCTGTTTACAAACAAATGAAAGACGCTATGACTAAACATATGGACGCAGACGTAATGGTCACATTTGCCTCTTTAAGATCTGCTTATGAAAGTACTATGGAAACATTACAATTTCCGCAAATTAGAACGATTGCCATAATCGCGGAAGGTATACCTGAAAATATGACCAGAAAAATGATTCTAGCAGCGCAACAAAAGAATGTCACTATAATTGGACCGGCTACTGTGGGAGGTGTAAAACCAGGCTGTTTTAAAATCGGTAATACAGGCGGAATGATGGATAATATTTTGCATAGCAAATTGTATAGACCTGGCAGGTAATACTGCACACCAGATTTTTGGATGTAATAACATTTTACAAAATCAATTGAATGACAACAATAACATTATTTTCGCAGTGTCGCTTACGTTTCTCGTTCTGGTGGCATGTCAAATGAATTAAATAATATAATCTCCAAAGCTTCTAATGGAGTATTAGAAGGTGTTGCTATCGGTGGAGATCGATATCCAGGAACTACTTTTATGGATCATATAATGCGTTATCAAAACGATCCAGATGTGAAATTAATCATATTGCTTGGAGAAGTTGGTGGTATCGAAGAATATGAAGTATGCGAAGCATTGAAAACAGGCAAAGTTACAAAACCCTTGATAGCTTGGTGCATTGGTACCTGTGCCAGTATGTTCAATTCTGAGGTACAATTTGGTCATGCTGGCTCTATCGCAAACTCCAATCTTGAAACGGCTTCTGCAAAAAATGCAGCGTTGAAGGCTGCCAATGCATATGTCCCAAATAGTTTCGATAACCTTGGTGATCTCATACAAACTGTTTACGAACAATTAGTAAAAGATGGCATAATAGTGCCAGAACCCGAAGTTCCAGTGCCGACAGTGCCAATGGATTATGGATGGGCCAGAGTAAATTTTATTTATTGACATTATCTACTGTAGTTCATTTTTACTATTAAGATTTCTGAGTAGTCGTTGCGACTATGTTGGAATTGTAACTTCATAAGTGAGAAATGATACAATGTTAATTTATGTTACGTTCCATTTGTAATAAAGACAATTTGGATAAATCTAAGGCCCAGTTTCACAATTCACAGTTAATTCTTAACCGACATTCAACTTGTTTTTCCTCTCTTTTCAATTCTAGAATTGGAAAGAAATAATGAATAAGTTGAATCTCGGTTAAGAATTAACCATGAATTGTGAAACTGAGCCTAAATGACAAGATCACTTTAAAACATATATAAAAATGGATGAAAACTCTCTTGACAGTCAATAAATGGTCAAAAGCACATAAAATGAACCTCTATTCGGGCAGGAAACACAACTTTGACAGCTGTTGGAACGAGTGAAAAATATGTTTTTACATATAAAATTCTAAGATAACTTTAGTTTTCATCCATTTCTACAACTTTGACAAATACGAAAAAGTCACATTTTCACAATTAAGCAATAACAAAATGACACGTAACATAAAATTTCATCATCAAAACGTTAGTTCAGTCTTTTATCATGGTGAGGCTAACTGTAACAGTGTCAGTGGTCTAATTTCCATCGAGAGTTTAAACCGAATCAGGATGTAAGAATCAACCAACTACAATCGAGTATTCCCTTGTTACAATCGAACAACAGGGAAATGCTCAACTGTGAGTGGTTCTTACATTTTGATCCTGTTTAAACTCTCGGTCGAAGCTAGGTGCTCAGTGCTAAAGCTCTAGATATATCAAAATAATGCAGTCCTTTTATCTGAGCCAAATTGCCGACAGTCTTATTGGCTATTTCGACCGCTATTTTGATTTAATTATCTATAGTTCAATAAGTACTTAATATTATTGGTTTAAGGTATGATTAGTAAGTACACATACGCACACACGGACGCGCGCGCACACACACACACACAAAATGGAGGATCTGCGTTATTTTGGTATATTTAGAGCTTTAGTCAGTGCTAAAGTTATTTATTATTGCCAAAGTAGCACAAAAATCCTCTATTTTCAACTTACTAATCATATCATGTACCAATAATATTAAGCGCTTATTAGACTACGATAATTAAAGCTGTGTTCCATTTAACACTCACAACGCTCGTGGAATCATTTCATCCTTATCGTTTATCAAATTAAACAAAGACAAACGATGTTCGCAAATATTGCTAGCGTTAAGTGGAACACAGCTTACATTGAAAACGGTCGAAATAATTAATAGGAAAGTTATCAATATTTCGGTCCAGATAAAAGGATTGCGCTACTTTGATATATCTAGAGCTTTAGTCAATGGCGTGGCGTAATTGATCATACACATAAGCATGAGCCCATATGTTCATTCATCTGCTCGCCTTCAGCACACTGAGAGCGAACGAGACAGCGAGAGAATATCCTCACTTTAATCACTTGTTTTAAGCGACTGAAAAAAATTCCAAGATATGGATACGCTCATGTGAAAAGTCAACTTGAATTTCTGGGCAAATAGACAAAGTTTTTGATACTAGAAATCATAGGAAAAAGTCGAATTGTATTTCGAAACTAGAAATCTGGATCTACTATAATGAATACGATTTTCTACAAAATGTAACGAAAATAAAACTTCTCCATTAGCTTTTTTTATTATTTAATCTTGTTGGAAAGTTGGCGACAGAATTACCAATTCAGTAGAAATCCAAATTTCTAGTTTCGAAATACGGCTCGACTTTTTTCAGAGGAGATTATCCATATCTTAAAAAATGCTTTCTCGGCAATCTCGACCGCTCAGCATCAATAAAAAATCAAGGGCATTTTTAATAATATACATAGTTTTTAATAAATAATATATATACATAAATAATATATATACATAATTTTTAACAAATTGTAGTAATAGTATACTCCTCCCATTAATCCAGAATAATATACTCCTCCCATTAATCCAGAATAATATACTCCTCCCATTAATCCAGAATAGTATAAATCATATCAAAATGCAACAGTTTACGAGATAATTAATTGTTTATGATTTTTTTTGTATATTTCGTTTATAGACTCGAGTTACAAGAAGTGTGGTCAAGTTCGTAAGATGCAAAATCAGAACTGGAGATTCCAAATTCCGAATTCTGCTTTTTTTTTCATATTTCCAGTTTTTTTCTGAAATAAATAATCAAGTTTGTAATAAATGTATGTTAGGTTAAATATATTTTCATATAATTTTTGAAATAATTTATGGGAGTTTTAAAGCAACTGTAGAAAAAACCCATTTCGCTTTTCAATTAACAAATAAATTATTTTGTATATAATGCAATAATAAAATTGCACAACATACACTACTCATAAAAAAATAGGAAATACTTTCGAACGGGAGCGGCGCGCTTGCACAATTCAATTGCACACACTCATATCGGCCGGTTCCTAATTTTGAAATTTTTAACTATTTTACCAATGAGATTATATTTTAAATTAGCCAATTAGCGATGTAGGCAATTGATATACATCTCTTTCGAACGCTCAAAATATTCAGAACACCGTAATTCGGTGAAAAATCATCGCAAACAAACGCAAAAAATCATTTGAAAGTTCAAAATCTATTCCCTATTTTTTGTTGAGTAGTGTATAAAGGCTTTTATTTGTACATTATTAAATTACATTGGCATCATCTTTATTATTTATATTAATAATCTCACTTTCAAAATTTTTGAATGTTCATTTGAATTTTAAATTCGATTGATAAGTTTTACATAAAACGCAAAATCACAAATTGCAAACTTATCGCTGGGCCTATTAGTTTATCTTAAATGAAATTTATTTTTTTTTTTAAATCCGAAAAACCGTGTTTTTATCAAATGTGCTTGGTGTCGATTTTGTTTTAAATGTTTTTTTTTCTATCATTCGAATTTAAAATTTTAACAATGAACAAAATTTCGAAAGCGAGATTATTAATATAATTAATAAAGATGATGCCAATGTAATTTAATAATATACAAACAAAAATCTTTATATATTATGCAAATAATTTTAAAATAATTTTTTATTTGTTAATTGAAAAGCGAAATGGGTTTTTTTTCTACAATTATTGCTTTAAAATGTCCCATACACGAATTAATTATTTAAAAAATTATAAGAAAATATATTTGATGTAATATACATTTATTACTAATCCTGATAGCAAAATATTAGCAATTTGTAACCAAATTGACAGCAAATTCGATTAGATTTTGACTACAAAATCATAGCCATATGGTCTGCATTTGACTGGATTTATTAACAAAGATTACTGACAGGCCAGTAGATTGATGGCAGAAATCGAGCAAAGTTTTCTCGATTTAGATTCTGCTTTTAATTTATTCTCAATCTGCTGTCAAGTTAAACTTTGTTCGGTTTCTGCTAGCATATCTAGCAGGCTTTGTCATTTTTCTGACAGCAATTTGCTGACGATGTCGGATAATACAAACTCTGTGTATAATTTGTTGCTTTTCTGCAATCAAAAATTGATAGCAAGCTCTGCTCAAAATCTATCTCCGCAGACTTTGCTATCAGAGAACTTGATTATTTATTTCAGAAAAAAAGTTATAAAAAAAAGGAAAAAAGCAGAATTCGAATTTGATATCTCCAGCGTAACGATTTCGTATCTTACGATCACACGAACTTTTTGTTACTCGAGTCTATGAAAGAGGTTGTATAACGCATATGAAAAATCGTAAACAATTAAATATCTCGTAAAACTGTTGCGTTTTAACACGATTTATACTATTCTGGATTAATGGGAGAGATATATTATTATTACAAGGCTGCGTTCAGGAATTATGCCTAGATAACTCTAATATGCATTTTTGCTATAATATACATAACGAACCTACAGTTTAGAGTTATCTGAGCGTAACTCCTGAACACAGCCTAATTTATTAAAATTTATATGTTATTTAGAATGCCTTTCGCCCCTTATTAACATATGCATGTCGAGCAGTTAAAATTATCGAGAAAGCATTTTCGATCGCTTGAAACAAATGATTAGAGCGAGAAATACGTTCTCTCGCTATTTTGTTCGCTCTCGGCGCGCCAAGGTCGAGCACGTGGACATGGGCTCGTGCTTGTGTATGTGGCTACTGGTTTTGCTTACTGAACTACAATATAATACAACTGAAACGTGCACTGACCGCCAGAATACTGAAAGAGTCAGCAAATCGCGGATATATAGTCTTTGATGTATAGTCAAGTTAAAAAATTTTAAAGTACCGATAAATAGGAATAAATATATGATGGATTTAAAACGAAGGCATTGAATCAATAAAATAAATTACATAGAATAAAATACATCAGATGAAGACAATAATTGTAGTATATTAAAGCTCCTGAGTAATCACCACAGCTATATTGAATCGTGACGTGAAATGAATCAGAAGTGAGAAATGACACATTAATTTTTAATATGTGCCATTTATAAATAAAGACAATTTGAATAAACATGAACAAAATGATGAGATTGCTTTAAAACATTTTTTAAAATGGACGGAAACTGTGCTTATCCCCCCTGACAGTCAGTAAATAATCAGTAAAAAGTGATAAACACATGTAAGTGAAAATAACCTACGCATATGCGTATTGAATAAAAGCACTTTGTGCCTTTCATTACTTTTTATGATTATTTACTAATTATCAAGGGGGATAAGCATAATTTCCGTCCATTTTAAAAAATGTTTTAAAGCAATCTCAGCATTTTGTTCATGTTTATTCAAATTGTCTAGATTTTGTCTATTTTGACAAATGTTTTAAAACAATCTTATTTTGTTTTATCCAAATTATTTTTATTTATAAATGGCACGTAATAAAAATTAACATATCATTTCTCGCTTCTGACATCACGATTCAATATGGTTGTGGAAGTCTCAGAAGTCTTAATATATTATAAAAGTCATGTCAGCTATATAAAACTAAAAAGAAAATATATTTAACTTTTGAGTATGAATGTAATGTAACATTATGTATGCGCATGCGCAAATAGTTAAAAAGAGAAAGATACATCTGCAAACATACTATTTCGTCCACGTTTTTCACACTCTTTCTACATTAGCACGGCAGTGCACATTTCAATTATAGTTCAGTTTTGCCAGGCTGTCGTCTGATTTTGTCACGGTGTCACCACCGTCAATGCGGAGTTCTTAACTGAGTACTCAGAAGCTTTAAGAAGAAAAATTATATGAATAATAAGAGAATAAAATAAATTGCAAATTATACATCGAAGAAATACAACGCATTAAATAACAAAAATGGGTTTTAAGACAAAACATTCTCGCTCAAATCAAATTGTTTCATTTATATAATATAATTGTGTATACTGTGTATATACGTGTATGTATATATATATATATATATATATATATA
>NW_017259241.1:155219-155878 GCF_001594045.1 Atta colombica | reverse complement strand
GACTTCTTCATTCGATGTGAATCTCTTTCCCTGGAGCCACCGCTTGAGGTTTGGGAACAGATAATAGTCGCTGGGGGCCAAGTCTGGAGAATACGATGGGTGAGCAACCAATTCGTAATTGGTCCAATTTGGCCATCGCTTTCAAGGATGTGTGTGACAGTGCGTTATCGTGATGGTACAGAACAAAGGCGAAAGTAGCGCCACTTTAACTGTAGCTTGTAAACGAATGAACGAAATGTCATGAAACTTCATACATAAACTAGTGACAGATGAACCTTTCGAAATGAATCATGTTCATTTTCTAGTGGCGTGTATTGAAAAATCCCGGGACTTTTCAGCCCATGTAGTATGTACATACACACACACACACACACACACACACACACACACACACACACACACACACACACACACACACACATATATATATGTTAGGTGTACAACTTTGCTTCCGCCGTTTTTTTCCGAAATTCGAGGCTTTATTGTAAAAAACTGGTTATACATTTATGATTCAAAGTATTGTCCATCGCTGGCCATTACTTTCTCCCATCTTTCGGGTAGCGTACGAATCCCGCGTCGAAAAAACTAGTCATCTTTTGAGGCTATCCACGAATCGATCCAATTTTTTACTTCTTCATAAGACCGGAAGTGCTGGTCAG